>NW_027632437.1:2145531-2152223 GCF_902686455.1 Sciurus vulgaris
GTGACATGGAAATAAAGGCTAAGCCTATAAAAGAGGATATGCAGATCATAGAGATTTTTCAGGTCATTAGAGAATTCTCATGTCATTTTGGCTACTCAGACCTCAAAGTCTACAGAAGTCACAATGTATATTATGAGCATTTAGAATTCTGAGGCTTCAAAGGGCTATGGATCTGAAAATGACAAAGTCTACTCAGACCCTGTACATAAACAGGACATAGGATATTCTCATGTCATGAAAGATACATAGGTCATAGATATTGTGCAGGTTATATGGGCTACAAAGGACAGAAAGGCTTAGCAGGTTAGAGTCTACCCATGTTATACAGGCTATGGTGTCCATAGAAGCTTCACAAATCATAGTCACTACTAAGGACATTGAGGTTACTCAAGCCAATGAGGGTACTCAGGTTATAGTGGTAAACCATGTCTCAGACTACCCAGTCATTAGAGGTCAACAAGATCATAGAGGCTACTGATGTAATTTATGCTTCTTTGGTTATAAAGCCTATTCAGGTCAAAAGTTCTTGGTCATAGATGTTAAAATTTTATAATGTATTAAATAAAAGAGGCTATTCATTTCATTTAGAATACTGATGCCATAAAGATTTTGCATACCATAGAGATTGTACAGTTCATAGAGTCTCCTGAGGCCAAAGAGGTTACTAATGTTACTCAGTATATTTAGGACAGATAACTTAAACAGGTCACAAAGGATATACTTATGCTAGAGAATATTAAGGCCATAAATTCCTCATGGGTTCTCATGCTCTTTAGGCCATGAAGTATAGACAGGTCATAGGACTTGCTAAGTTAATTTTAATATCTCAGTTTATAAACACTATACGGGATATAGAGCCCACTAAGAACCCAGAGTCAATATACCACATAAGCTTCACCAAACATAGAGGCTTCACTGGTCATAGGGCTGCTAAGTAACTTAGGCTTATCATGCCATTAAGTCTAAGCACCTCCTAGAGTTTGGCTACATTATAGATAACATTCAGTCATTGAGGATATATAGGTCAATAAAGATGCACAGTTTAGGAATGATACACAGAGTAAAGAGACCACAGGAACTACAATTGAGATAGAGATGAAGCAGGCCACTGATATTATGTAAGTCTTAGATGACACTCAGATTATAGGCTATGCATTGGAAAGTAAAACTGAAGAGGTGATGAGAACTTTCAGTCTACTCAGATAATAGAGGATCTGGCTATTCAAGCTATCAATGTTCCCCAATTAAATAACCTTTGCATATCATAGAGATTACACAGTAGATAGAATCTACTACATTCTTTACGTTACTGAGGTCATAAAGGTTACACATGTTACAGAGCCTTCACAAAACATAAAATCTACTCAGGCCATAGATGCTTCAAATGGTATAAGGTGTACTAAGGGCATATACAGTATAAAGTTTATTTAGGTTATTCAGAGCAAAAGAGAAACACATTTTATTGAGGTCTCACCAGCCATAGAGGCTACATATATCATGGAAATACATAGGTAATAGATGTTATGAAGGTTATAGATGAGACCAAAAACTGCAGAGGCTGTGTGGATTATGGATGTTAAGAGAGTATAAAGGGGACAAAAATGTACCTTTGACAAAGCAGTCTTTTTAATAAATTGTGCTTGGAAAAGTGGTTATTCATATGTATTTTAATGTGACAATAATCTTATCTGTCACTCTGTACAGAAAGTCAATTCAAAATGGAATAATAACTTTGAAATGAGACCAGAAACTATGTAACTCTTAGAAGAAAACTTGGGATCAACACTCCAACCTATAGGCACATGTAACAATGTTCTCAGTAGTACTCCTAAGACTGAAGAATTAATGTCACATAAGATTAATATTCAAAATATAATTATAACTAAAATTACTTACCATGAAAACCCCACAAATAACCCAATTAATAAATGTTCAAATGACCTATACAGTCACATCTCAAAAGGAAAAGTATGTCCAAGAAATACATTAAAAGTGTCAAAATCATTACTAATTAGGGTATGCAAAAATATTACACTGAAATTTTATCTAATTCTAGTCAGAATGGACATCATCCAGAATGCAAATAAAAATAAATGCTGAAGAATATATGGAAAAAAAGAAACACCTTTTCCACAGTTTAGTGAGATGGAAGGACACCATTGTAGTTCCACATTTTTATGGAAATCCAGTGTGGGGATAATTCTAAGACAAGGAAGAGAACTGCCATATAGCCCAGTCTGTATTCCTCCTCAGTGTCATTTGTAAAGATGTAAATTCATCATAATATAGCAATATCTATGTGTCCCAATTTGTAACAGCACAGTTCCACAGTACCAAATTTTTTTTTTTCCAAACCAGTTCAAAGGATCTATAGTGGATGAAATGGAAAAGCAAATATGGGTTATATATGCAACAGAATTTATGTCAATAAGAAAAATAAAATTATATTATTTGTATGTAAACATTGAAATTGCGAAACATATGTTATGTCAAAAGCAACACTAAGAAGGTCAAGGACAATTTTATTCCTATCTGTGGTACGCTAGAGAGTAAAAATTGAAAGGTATGGATCTGTGTGAATCTCATGAAAATTAAAATTAGTTTGATAATTTAAAGGAATACAGGTGGGAGAATAATATTAGTCAAATTATAGTGTTACAGATTGTGTGCATTTTTGAAAATGTAAAAATAACTACCATTATGACAAATATAGGCACAATAATAATTGAAAAATTTTGTCTTAAAAAAAAAGTAGAAGATACAACATACATAGAGTTATTAAATACTGACAACCTTGCTACTCCATGAATACAGGGTCTTAGTTCACAGAATATATACCAGGAATAGATGATATTCCATCCATGCTAAGGAATGGTCATATGTGGCTCAAAGGAACACAGACAAAAATGATAACATAAAGCTTTAATGGCTAAAAGTGACAAAAATTATGCAGGTCATGGATGATGGATGTAGGTGGGGTAATAGAGTCCATGCAGTCAAAGAGGCTACAGAAATATGTAGAAAGGTCATAGAAATATAGTGAACACGAGTCCAACACAAAAAAAAGACATGTCATCAGAAGATTTTCAAGTGAATTTAGGCTATTAAGGCTATAGTAGTTACTAAGCTCACTTATGATACTCAAGCCAAAAGGACTAAACAGGACATATGCTATGCTGGATAAAGAGTCTCTGGCATATATACAGGATAGGCAGGTCATGCAGGTTATATAGATTAAATTTATCACTCAGAACATGGAGGTTATGCAGGCCACAGGGGTTATTCATTTCTTAGAAGATAATCAGAACACAAAGGCTACATGGGGCTTAGAGAAATATATCAATGATAGAGACTATATACACCATAGAAGCCATGCTGGCCATGGAGGATTTCTGAATCATAGAGACTATGCAGAACAATGAAGTGAATTGATAACAGAGGAATCACAGTTTACAGAAGCTCCTGATATCATAAAAGTTATACAGTTTACAGAGGCTACTGAGACCATAGAAGCTATGCACAACATATATGCAATTTAGCTCACAAGTAATATTCAGGTTATAAGTCCATGAAGAACAAAAATGCTACTCAAGTCATAGAGGTTATGCAGATCATGGGCTGTTAAGGTAATTTTGACTACTCATGGAATAGAGGATATTCATGCTCCAGTGCATATTGAAGATGTTAGGCTATAAGTTTATAGAGGTTTCTCAGTTTTTAGAAGCTATTCATGTCATGGAAGTTATAAAGCCATAGAAGCTAGGCTGATCATAGAGTCTATTTATATCATAAAAGGTACACAAAACATAGAGAATATTCTGACTGTACAGGATATGAAGGCAATACAAGATATATTGTCATAGTGTATGTCCAGCATAGAGGCTACAAAGACCACAGCGACTGTGCAGTTCATAATGACTACTAAAGGCATAAAGGCTTCAAAGTTCATAGAGTCTACTGAGGTCAAAAAAGGATACTAAAGTCATTTAGGATTCTCATGTCATAAAAACCATGCAGATCACAGCACTAAAAGGCCAAAGAGGCTATTCCATCCATAGATGTTATGCAAGTCATAGAAACTATTCATGTTAGAGGCCTCAAAGTCATACAGTTTACTCAGGTAATAGAGACTGCTTATGCCACACTGGTTATGCATGTCATAGAGGCTATTAATATCATTTAGGATACTAAATGTCTTAGAACACAAAGACAGCACAGAAAACATCCAACATATACTTACAATAAAGACCTTTCAGGTCATAACACTACATAGGTCGCAAATGCCACTCGGTCCATAAAGCCTAGGAGAATAATAATATCTATTCTGACATAGAGACTTTGCAGATCATAGTGAATATTTTAGGGTACAGATGTTGCAGAGATAATAGAGGCTATAGGGTCATACCAGGTAAGAAGTCATTAGAATCCATTCAGGACCTAGAAAATAGGCAGACTGTAGGGGTGCTTCAACTCCAAGAGACTTTGCAGGTCATAGTCTATTAAGACCAGAAAGGTTGCTCAAGACATGTTTATTGAGGTCTTCCAGGCTCTATAGATCACAGAGGCCATGGAATTTGTAGAGACTACATAGGTCAGAGAGGCAACTGAGATCATAGAAGCCATGTAGTTATTAGTTGTAATTCAGGTCATAGAGTTTATACAGGTCTACAGAGTACACAGATTATGTTTGCTCATAGATTTGAGACACATAGGTGCAAAGGTAATCCTGACCAACTGAGATAATAGAGGCTAATAAGTTCACTTAGAATTTTTAGGAGAATAGTCTGAGGACTATGCAGGTCATACTGACTATAAATACCACAGAGGCTATATAGGTCATAGAGGCTATGTAAGTAACAGAGACTACACTGAGTATAGCAGTTACAAAGCTTATTTAGCTACTATTTTTTCCTTACTTAGTTATACATGACAGAAAAATACATTTCAATTTAGTTTACACAAATGGAGTACTTTTCATTTCTCTGGTTGTACATGATATAGTTACTCTTGCTATAAAGGCCACATAGGTCACTTAGGCTACTCAGGCCTTAAAGGGTATGAAAGTGAAAGGCTATGCCAGACATAGACAGTTGAATGTAAGACACTATGCATGTCACAAATGTACTCAGAGGATAGAGACTACACAATCATAGAGGCTTTGCAAGATAAACTTCTACTCAGAATATTCAGCCTACTGAGACAGTAAAATCTAAAGATGTGTCATAGAGACACCAGAGGTCATACAGTCTATACAGTTCATAGAGACTTTTGATACTACAGAATGTGTGCAGCACAGACTAGTCAAGCGTTAGAAACTATGTAGATCTTAGATGTTACTCAGAGTATAGAAGGTATAAAGGCAATAGAACTGACAGAGTGAAGACTCTTAACACAGCGAGGTCATAGTGGATACTGTGAAGATAAAGTCTATTGTTATCATTTAGACTTTTCAGGCCATAAAGGCTATATAATTGTTTTAGTCTATGCAGGCAATTGAGGCTGTATATGTTGTGGTGGTTACACTGTTCATAGGAACTGCTCAACTTATTGAGGAGATTTGGATCAAAAAAATGCTGGCATTATGGGTTACTCAAGTCATACATACTACCCAGACTATATGAAATACTGAAGCCATGGAGACTTTGTTCATTATAAAGCCTATGCAGGTCATAGAGGCTAATACATTGAGGCTAGAGGATCAACTAAGGAGCAGGCTTCTTTATCCCAGTCTGGACAGGCAGGTGGACGGGTATGGAGAACAGATGTCTGTCCTGCCTGAGGTCATTTGATTTTCACAAGGCTCCCAGCTTTGGAGGATGGGGCTGGGATCCCAGGTCACTCCTGGCTATGACATGTGTGGCCATGAGGTGTGTTCAGATCATAAACACTTCTGGAGTTCAACTGGGTTCCACAGACTGAGAGTACCTGAGCCATGGACTCAGGACCAAGGACTCAGGACCTTAGGGGATGTCACCCTCCCTGATTCTGTCCACCACAGGAGCCAGAGGAAACAGGCAGCTTGCCTGCTTCTGATCATGGTGGCTGTCAGTGAGCTCCTCCAGTCCCTCCAGGGACCCCTGCCCCAGTTGGGGGCTCTGGGAATAAATTGCAGAACACTGCTCTTTCTCTGTGTGTCCTTGGGTAACTATATTTCTAGTTTCTGCCAAGACTGTCAAGGCTGACTGGGATCTGAGCTTCTTTGTGCTTGGTGCCATAGGGCTGGGAAGAAGTGCCCACCTGGACTGCTGAAGTGTCTTTCATCTTTGTCTTCAGGGTCCTTTCTTGATGTCACATTGTCTAGCCAGGAGTACTTGGACCTGTGTGCAGTCACCTCACCAAATGTCCCATGGATCTAGACCCTGCCCTAGGCCATGCAGCTGGGAGAGATGGATGGGCTGGTGCAACCCAGGTCCTAAACTCCCCCAATACAGGTTGCAGAGCTATTTCTCCTGACCAGTAAGTGGACAAAGATGAATCCTGGAATACATGGACTCCACAATGAGAGAAAAAAGAGGGTTAGGGGCAGCCTCAGCTGGGGTGCTGAGAATAAGTTTCCCTTTAATGTTTTCAGTTTCAACCAGCACTGTGTAGCCTGATGGGTTTCTGGTTCTGGCAATCAAATAAATATTCCAGTTGCAGGGTTTGGGATTTTGGTCTTTCTTTCCAACTACCAGGATACCCCATTGGAGTAA
>NW_027632437.1:2152321-2280945 GCF_902686455.1 Sciurus vulgaris
ATCTGGTTCAATCTTCAACCATTTGAACCTTGGCTCCAGGTCCTCCATGCTTCATTGCATGTTCAGTTACCCAAGTAGGGCAGAATGCTCCTTGTGAAAAGACACAAGCATGACCTCTACCTTCACTATTACTGGATCTTGTCCTTTCTACTGTCCTGTTTGTAAATCTTTCCACCAAACTAGATCCAATGGACCTGTCATGGTGTATGACATAAGTCTCTCAGCTGCTGTGTGACCTTCAGAATCACAATTTTAAAAGTGTAAAAAAAAAAAAAGAGGCATGATTAGGTTTAACTTGCATGTTCTTATTTCCCCCTTTCTGTTTTTGTAATTGTAGCTTAAAAGATAAATGTGTTCATTCTACAATGGATTACCCTTGAGAATTGTAAGAAATACTTGTTTTGTGTTCAATACAAAGTTGGTGGCAAAACTGTTGAAAAGAACTACTATAGGCCAGAGCATTATCAGTTTCAATCTGTAATGGACATCCTAATACTCCAAAAGCAGCTGGACAATGAGAAATAACATGTTGAGTCTTCTCTCTTTTGTAACCTCCAGTCTATATTTATTCTAGGTGGCTAACACAAATGTACATCTTAAATTACATTTAATTATTGTTTCTTCTTTAAATGCCCAAGAATGTCTATGTTTTGGTTTTAACCGTTTCTGTAGGGGTTTAAGACCAAGCTGGTGGAATTGACCTGCTCCTGTTTCTTCAAAGTCAGTTGAGTTCCCACAGGGTTCACTCATGGGGAATTTGAGATCAGCTTCTTAGCTCCTGTTGTGCCATTCACTAGGTAGGGTCTCCTAGGTGAGGTGGCTTCCCTTGGAGGCATCAGGGATGTCTCCCTTTTCCAATGATCTTCCTCAGCATCAGGTGCACTGTTTGACTTTTCTTCCTCTAATGGTCTCATTAATCTCCATGATCGAGAAGTCAGGTTGCTCAGAGTTGCAAAGCTCCTTAGAGAAGTTCTCTGGTTCACTGGATTCAGGCTGACTCTGAGGGAAAGTATCAAATTCTGGTTCTAATGATCCCTTTAATTTACTCTCAATCACTGAGTTTGATCTTAAACATCCTGCAAGCCAGTCTCATCAGTAATAAAGTAAGAGTCTTGGGCTTTAACTTCAATACCTGTAATTTTACAGTTATATACTCCACTTTAATTTAATTGGACTTTACATTATCTTATCTGTCCTATAGGTGCTGCCTTATTATCTCAAATTAATTTAGGTTGTTTGATCTTGAAGCAGTACTTCTGCAAAATATTAATCTGGCAACAGTTATAGATTTCCAAGGAAAATACAAAATGAGATTAACAACAGTGAAAACATATTTAGTTTGGGTAATAACTATTTTGAATTTTGACTGAGTTATACATTACATCCCCTGTTTGAGATCATAGTAATTTTACAACAAAAAAGGCATCTTTTGACTATAGCTTTAAATGAGCTGAAGACTGGCTTATTTTGGAGCCATTATAACTTGCAGTAAGATGGAAAGCAGAGCCTTATTTCAGATAAGGTGGGGTATTCACAAATCCTAAGTGTTCTAGTTCTGTAGTTGATCCCTTCCTCCTATTTAAACATTTTACAAAGCTTACATACATTGTTTCCCAAATCTTTATAAAGATGAGTCAACACACTATGACATTGCATCTAAAACATGATTCAAGGAGAGGCTGAGAGAGCTTTTAACTTTCTTTTTATGTAGCAAAGTGACAAAATGTTTTCATGCTTCACAATATTAACCTTTAAACAAACCAGGCTCTCACTAATCATTAGACATACACTTTTATTTTTATTTCAGTGTAGAAGATAACATAAAATTTTGCATATATCCTATTGATATCAGTTCCTGTTATAGGATGTTAAATGATATAAATAAATTCTCAATAAAATTCACTATTCTTTATAAGTTTAAAGTTACCATTACAGACAATTTAGTTTGACAAATGTAGCTTGATAAATTTTCTACTTTAAAGATAGGTATGGTGAGGGAGCTGAGGTCTCAACTCTAGCATATCTTGGGAAAGTGAGTGTGCTGCAGAGCACTTTTCTTCCTAGCCTGGCACATGTCTCAGGAGGAACACCAGGGGTGTATGTGGCTCCAGGGTCAGGGTTGCCACAATGTAAGCACCCCCAGCAGCAGGCTATGTGCTTCTGAAATGAAATCCTGTCATCACGTTTGGGTCCCAAAAGGTCCAAAGAATTTAGAAAGAGCTTCAACTCACCCTGCGTCTCCTTGACATGCTGCAGAGAGGGATTTCAGGACCTGTCAGCAGAGTCTTAGGCAGAGATTTATTCAGAAAAGCAAGATACACAGAGCATGGACCATGCCTGATGTGAGGAGCCATTTGGGGTGTGAACACTCAGTAAAAGAAAACTTGTAGATCACGAAGATGAGGAGCAGGCATGGTGGGTCAGTCTGGTGGCTCCATTTCATTGGTCTTGGTGTGCTCGGTGTGGCAGCATGTGGTTTCCCCTCAGAACCTGGTGTTGATGATCTCTAGTGGATTGGTAGCTCCTTGAATGTACCCATATTCAAAGTCTTGAATATTCTCTCTCCAGGTTTCTTGTAATCAGTCTGCAATTTCTGTAAAATAACCCTGTTGCTCTGCCTCCCTATTCTCTTCTTGCAGACGGTGCCAGTCACAAACAAATACCTAATGGCCCTTTCAGAAAAATGGTTTAAAAATTATCCTCTGTGGAATGGTAAAAGAGGCTCCAAATGGACTCAAGATGAGAATCAAATGCAAGGAACACTGAGGAGTGGGGTCCCTTAGCCCACAGTGAATGATTTTCTAGGTTCATACTTTGGGACCAGAGTCATAAGTGTTATATATTCATCTTATCAGGAGGAATTATGGAATCAACCCTATCTCTGAGTGTCAGAATTTCAGAACACAAGACTGAGCTTTGTAGCTGCAGGGATCATCTTCACCTGTTCCTCTTCCTGGGCCAACAACCCTGGGTTAGGCCCTGAGTGCTGTATCCTGTGACTCCAGCAGAGGTTTCTCTTCCCACCAGCCTGGCCATATTCTGTCATGGGCCCAGTACAGGAGCCTGCACCTGGGGTTCCCACTGACTGGGCTCTGTGTGTCTGCATGAGGAAAAAGAGGAAAACAACATAAAATGGGACACCAAATTGAAATGCAGTTTGGTCTTCCTGAGAAGACAGTGAATCTGCCACCAACGTCACAGGAGGGGCATTTAATTTGGAGACTGCTGTCTTGTGGGAGGCCACAGCTGTATTCCAGCCCAAGTGAAAACTGGAAGGACTCAGGCCTCAGTCATTGGACAGAAATTCCCTGAACTTGTCAGAAGATTGTCAGGCCATGTAAATGAGGGTTGGAGGGAGTGCTCAGCTATTGGGGCATGGACACTCAGCTGTGTGTGTGACTTCAAGGCCACTGTCAGGGAGGGTCCCAGCAGGGCAGAAGGCCAGACCCAGGAAAGTCAAGTCCCTCGTCCAGAGCCCAAGGCCCCTCAGGGCTTCCCCACACCAAAGGAACCCGGTTCACAGTCAAGGACACAGGACACATGGCACACACATTTTTCAACACTGACCATGTAATTAGCCAAGAATATCTTTAGCATAGTCAAAAAACATTTTGGGTGTGTAGTGAAGTGTGTGAACATGATATGTGTGAAATGTGCAAATAGGTGTGCATGTGTGTTTTCTGTGTGTGCAGACATGCTGGTGCTGTGCATGTTATGTGTCATTTGTTTATAAGGTGTGTTCCTGTGTGAGGGTTTTAGTGTGTTGAGTGCTTGTGTGTGAATTGTAAGGAGGTGTGTATGCAGCTTGAGATTACAGTGTTGTGTTGTGAATACATTGTGTGATGTGTAAGGAAGTGTGTGTGCATGAAGTGTGTTTTGAGATGTGTGCTGCATGATATGCAAGAAGTTTTGTGTACAGATGCTTTGTGCTGTGTTGTGTTTTTTATGTTATGTGATGTAAAAGGAGGTTGTTTACATGTGGTGTGTGCTGTGTTGCTTCTTGTGTGTTTTTGAAAGTGAAGAATGTATGTGTATATGTGGTGTGTGCTGTTTGTTGCATTGTTTGTGTTGTGTGATGCATATGACACTGTGTGTGCATGTGGTATGTGCTGTGTCATGTTGTGGTTGTGTGATGTGTAAGCACAGCACATGGTCAGTGCTGTGCTGCATTGCATGGGTTCGGTGATATTTAAGGAGGTTGTGTGCCTGCGGTTCTGCTGTGCTGAGTTGTGTGTGTTGTGTGATGTGTAAGGGTTTGTGTGCACATATGGTGTGTGCTGTGTGTTTTGTTCCTCAATTCAGGAGTCTGAGCCTTGTAGAGTCAGGCCCTCAGCACCCGGTGTTTGTGCCACCTTGTCCTCTGGTTGCCATGGGCAGTAATGGTAATGGCATGATCCCTATATGCACAGGACAACTCAAGGCAGACAAGGAAGCTCTGAGCCTGACATATAAACAAAGACTCCTCCACAGAATTCCACTGTCCTGATGGCAGTGGGCTGGTTGGACTGGTACCCAGCAGAAGCCTGCCTACCTGTGCTCAGCAGAGGAGAGGCTAGAAAACCCCTGCCCTCACTGTGGCAGTCCTGGGAAATCTGCCCATTTCTGTGCTCATGCCATGCTCAAGAACAGCAGGAGCCTACTCATGTGGCACTGGGAAGTTCACAGGGTTGAGGACCACACCATACACTCAGTGACCAAGTTTGTAATGTGTGGATTCTTAGGCTGCAGCCTCTATTGCCAACACCAGGAGAGAAGGCTGCATATCAAAGTCAGGGCACTCAATGCTGGCCATATTTACACATAAGGCCATTGAAGTCCAGGAAAGTTCAATAACCAACCTGAGGTCACAAAGCAAATAAGTGGCAGAGCTGGGTAGAAACAGGAACCCTGGATCTGGGAATCCATCTCCACACCATGACCAAAGAACCAGGACCTGAAGCATGCAGAACAAGGGGTTGACCCTGTGCCCTAAATGGGGCACTGGGAGGCTCTGTGACAGTGTGGCTTAGGGCATGGTTCTGCAGGGCAGATAGGGGTGGGACACAAAGACAAAAGCAGGAGGGTTCCCACCACACCAGAGTTTCTCAGAGCAGACCCAGTAGCAAAGTGTGGAAGTGTGGTTATGCATAGGAGAAAGTTTGGGATCAAGTCAATGTAGGGAAAATGAGGCCTGGGTACATATGGCTGGTGTGAACTTGCTGTCCTCAGGAATCTGAGGACACAGGTGTGGTAAGGAACATCTTGTGGTATGGTCAGCAGCTCACTGGTCTGTCTCTGACCACTGACCACTTCCTTCCATCTGCTAAGAACCTAGAATGACAACAGGGCCCCTGGGCCCCATGAATCACCTCCCCTCATCTAAAACCTTAGCTGCCACCCATTTCCAATGTCCCCTTGTGTTGCCAGGAGATGTACTGCAGATACCCAGGATCATAACTAGGAAGTCTCTGGGCCAGTTTTCTGTTTGCACAACTGTGAGCTGCTGCTGTACTGTGCAGGAGACCTGGGGTGAATCTAAGTCACAACACAGACAACAAGCAGAACTTGTGGGCTGATCACTCTGACAAATCCATCTCTCATACTGACTCCCTTAGAGGAGTGTGCAGTCCTCCTGACAGATCCCTGCCTTTACCCTGGCCCCAAAACATGAAAAGATGGCTGATGCTCACTGTCTGAGATGACAGTGGGTTAGCCCTCCTCCTACTGGAAGGGATACTGGAAGGACTCAGCAAGATAGGGTAGTGCTGGGAGCAGGTCTGACCATCCCATCAGCACTGAGATTAGCTGCTAGCCATGGTCAAGGTTCCATTAGATGGGGCACTCCCATGCTGCTTCCAGAAGTCTTGACTGGTCCATAAGCACTTGTCAGGTTGAATTGGGTTCTGAGGTCACCAGTGTTCCTATTGCAACTGGGTTCCAAAAGTATGATGATTATGCCCACAAAAAGGAGGCATGAGCCCACAACACCAAGGGAATCTGTTTAGAGATGGGAGGGTTAAGTCCCCTGAGTGCAGGGCAGTCCTAACTCAGGGAGTGGCCGGGCTGGTCATGTTTCCCATGTACTCTGTTTACTTTCCCATAAAATGGGGCCATTACTCCTATGGGGAATCCTGGTAGTTGGGAAGAAAGACAAATTTTCCACACTCTGCACCTGGAATATTGATTTGATTGACAGATTCAGAATCCGGTCAGGTCACACATTGCCTGTGGAAAGTGAAACCCTTCTGGGACTCCTTGTCTCAGCATCCCAGGAAAGGCTGTGCCTCACTTCTCTTTTCCCTCTAGTTGTGGAGGCCATGTGTTTCTGGACTCATCTTCTGCCCCCAACTGGCCAGGAAAAATAGCCCTGCCAGCTATGTTGTGAGAGCTGAGTAGTTGGGTTCCACCAGACCACCCAACTCTGCCAGCTGCATGGCTTAGGGCAGGGTTTGGCTCTATGGAGCATTTGGTGAGGTGTTGTACCCAGGGCCAAGACTCCTGGCTACTCATTGTGAGGTTGAGAGGGGACCCAAAAATGAAGGAGTAAAAACACTTCAGCAGTCCAGGCAGGCACTACCTCCCAGCCCACTGGTATCAAATAGAATACAGCTCAGGTCCCAACCAGCCTTGAGAATCTGGGCAGGACCCAGTAGTTTAGAACCACCCAAGGTCACACAGAGGAAGAGCAATGCTGTGCAATTCATTCTGAGAGCCACCAAATGGGGCAACAGTTCCTGTATAGCAGGGGGGTCTCGCTGACAGCCTCCATGTTCAGGAACACCTTTTCCCTCTGTGCTCCAGAAATGAACAAGTTCTGGCCAATAGTGGTCAACTGAGTGGCATCCCCCAAGATTCTGAAACCTTGGTCCTGAGTTCATGGCTCAGGTATCTTCACAGTCTGCGGAATCCAGGTGAACATCAGAGGTGTTCATCATCTGACCACACCTTGTGACCATAAATATGGTAGCCAGTAGTGAGCTTGGATCCTGGCCCCACCCAACAGAGCTGCAAGCCCTGTGAAAGTCAACAGGCCTCAGGCAGGTCAGACATCTGCTCTACAAACCCACCCACTTGAATACTCATACCAGGACTGAGGCAACTGCTCTGTTTGCTGTCTCTGTTCCAGCTGGCAGGGTCATTTGAGCCTGTGGGTGCCCTGCCTTGTGTGCCCAGGGCATCTGAGGACCATGGTTGCAATCCTAAGCATCTAACTAATGTAGGTGGACGTGTCTCCAGAATAACATGCATCTGCTGCCCAGGGAAGGAGCAGGGTCCAGGGCAGGACTTGCTCAGGGCTTTGGTTTTCTGCCCTGGAGAGGGAAGGTTGCTGTTATGGTGACTGGTAGGCTCTCAGAACCATCAAAAGGCTGTCTGCCAGACGGGCATGCAGGTGGGTGGCCAGGACCATTTGAAGGGCTTGGTAGGTTGGTGCTTCCAAACAGTGGGGTGCATGCCTATGGTGGATGGCTATGGAGGGGGAGGCCTAGGGCCCTGAATCTAGTCACGTCTCACCCAGCCCAGGGCTGAGGTGTCAATAGTGCTTGGATTCAGGTAATCAATTGCTCTTGCCTTCTCTTTCCAGGCTGATGTGTTTATTGCCAAAATGCCTGAGAAGGTGAGTGCCTGCCTTCATGAAG
This sequence comes from Sciurus vulgaris, assembly GCF_902686455.1. Classification (NCBI taxonomy): domain Eukaryota; kingdom Metazoa; phylum Chordata; class Mammalia; order Rodentia; family Sciuridae; genus Sciurus; species Sciurus vulgaris. The sequence goes on from NW_027632437.1 coordinate 2,159,938, forward strand.
GAGGGGATGTGTGATATGGGGTAAAATGTGCACTTGGCACCAGGACCACCTGCAGCAGATTGGGCCCAGGAAGATGCCCATTTCCACTCTGTGCTTTGGGATAGGCCATAACTGCTCAGCAAATATTGTGACTTCTCTGGCCCAGTCCCAACCCTCCAACATGGAAAGTGCAGGTCTGCCTTATTCCACAGAGTCTCAGAGGGGCAGAGAGATATTTTGTCCACTCCACACATAGCATGGGAAATGTGGGATTCAGATTGTTCCCAAGGCCAAAAGCTACTCAGAGATGAAGGTGGGGAAAGGAGGTTAGCAGGTAGAAGCTTTAGTGATGGTCACAATTAGTCCCTTTCCTGGTCACAACTGGGTCATGCCTGGTCTAACACAAGACTCTGTCTGGTCACAACTGGTCGGTGACCGCATCACACAATGGGTCCTAACCTAGTCACAACTGGCCCTCATTCTGTTACAATCTGAGTGCTGATTTGGGTCACATACTGTATGCTGACCATCATCACACCCAAGGCCCTACACTTTGTCACACTCTAGGTCCTTACCCTGCTCACATACTGGGACTTGATCCTGGTCAAACTCTGGGCATTGAAACTGTTCACATTTTGTACCCTCATCACCTCATCACATTTAAGCCCTGACCTGGTCATGACTTTGTGCTGACCTGTTCAAGCACAGGATCCTGACCTGGTGACAATTCTGCCCTGACCTGGTTATAACAGGGTACCGCACTACTCACACACTGGGCCTTAATCCTGGTCACACTCTATGCCATTATCAGGGTAACAGCATCAACCATCACATTCTGGGTCCTGATTGAAGTCACCCTCTGGATCATGGGCCTGGTCACACTCTGTTCCCTGACCCTGCTCACCCTCTATGCCCTGGTCTTGGTTACAATGTGGGCTTGGATCCAGTTTACATACTAGGCCTTGACCTTCATCACCTTCTGGGTCCTGACCTTGCCAAACACCGTGCCTGGTCCCTGGTTATACTCTGGGACCTGAGCCTGGTCACCCTTTGGTTTCTGGCTTGGGTCACAATCAACAATCTCACCATGGTCACACACATGTCCCTGGCCCTTGTAACACTATACCCTGACAATGGCTACACTCTGGCCACTGACCCTGGTCACACTCTGTATACTGAGCCTTGTCATATTCTGAATCCTGACCTTGGTCACACTCTGGGCCCTGGCCCTTGTCACTTTCTGGACCTTGACCTTGGTTACACTCTAGCCCTGGTATTGGTCACATTGTGGAACCTGGCCATGATCACACTTGCTGCACATCTTCTTGGGTGTGAAAGTGAAGAGGAAGCATCAGGCAGGTTGTCAGGAGTCCTGAGTGTGCACAGATGACAGGAGCACATCTCATAGGCCTCAATGAACAGCTGTCTGTCTTGTTTCTTTCAGGTCCCCCACAACAGCAAGCACTTTTCATGAAGTCCTTGCTTACACCTGTCTTGGAGTTCACAGGAGGCTGGCTTACTCCAGAGTCACCTGTTGCATAGAAAGACCTCAGCACAGGTCTATGTGACAGTGCTGAGAAATTCACTGTCACCTAGGGTACTGGTTCTTACTATTTAGGCACCTGCCTCAGTTGACAGTGGTGGAGCTCAAACCAAGACATGCTCCAGAGTACAGAGCTGGAGTCAGCTTCCCCTGGTGGCTGACATACTTTGTGGTCTTGGTGTGAAACTTCCACTCTTCCAACTACAAGGATTTCAGGAGAGATTGGACACCCAATTGGGCTTTCCAGGACACTAGACAGAGTGAGCATGGTCATGGTTGATGTCCAGGGTGCAGATATTGCTCACCAGTCTAGAGCAGACCCTATTAGCCTCCAGGAGCAGTGCAGTTAGGTTGTCCTGTTTGTAGTTATGTAGCCAAGCCAGGTGAGGTAGGAGTCTCTGGGAGTCCCAGCCACTGCTCCTCTTGGCCCACGTTCCAGGGTTCAAGCATAGAGCACCCTCAGAGAACCTGGGCCTTGTGGCACCACTTCAGGTGAGCAGGATCCTGGGTGGACACCAGTGCTGAATGGACTGCACTCAAGGGAGCTTGGATAAAGTTGATCTGAAACCATCAAGGATCACCAAGCATTCCAGTGGCTGAGGAAGGTAGTCACCCATGTGAAGACAGATGCACCCTGATTGTCATGGGGATTGTGCAGGTGGCTGCAGCAGCATTACAGGTAGAACATGCATCACCAGCTTCCCTTTGCACCAGGCTGGACCTTCCCAACTCCACCAGAATCTCAACTTTCAGGTTTCCAGTAAACACTGGGTCCAAACACTCAGGCATTAGCAGGAAAAGGCCTGGGCCTCTCCTGACTGAGAGGCATCTTTAGAACCAGTATGAGGCCTCCCTCCCTCATCTGTGCAGATGCAGTGATGCTAGGGTTAGCTTGTCCACACTTAGGTACCATACATTCTTTATTCTAGTGTGGCTACCACCCAGCAAAACACATAGCTGGCTCTCTCTTCAGAGACTTGAAGGACCAGACAGCACCAGCCTTAATCCCCAAGTGGGGCCTCCAGAGGCACCACCCAGAACAGCAGGAAAGGGAAGGAGTTGTGTATGATGCCCAGCCTGCCTGGTGGTCCCTGTATTCTCACCAATCCTCTTCATCACCTGCTTGCCCTATTCCTCCTCTCAGGGAGAAAATGGTGCACAGTTTCTCCACTAGATGCTACCCTGGGGCTAAGCTGGGGTCCCTCTAACCCTAAGAATTTACCAGCCTCTCCTTCCAAGCAACATTGGGCTCTTATACAACCAGGCCCCTCACTCCACCTATCCTGTGGACCTAGCCTGCCAAGAATGGATTCTCCAGCCATCTCAAACCCAGTTGTCCCTCAACCAAGGACAGGCCTCAAGTTCACCATTTTTCAGGGTCTTAAGCCCTCTTGCTCTTCTCAACCAGTGGTAAGGGAAGGGGACACTCCCCGACAAGGTCAGACCAGGATAGGTAGGGCCGACTGACCGCCCTCACACAGTCCTCCAGGCAGAGGACAATCAGACGTGTCAGGGAGACCAGTCACAGCAGGAACTTATTTATTGTGGAAATCACACAGCTTTTATGTAGCGTGAAAGCTGGGGGGGACCAATCAGCTTAAAGGTCAGCAAGGCACGGGGGGTTCATGCAGGCGAGAGTCCCATAGGACCACATGGCAAGCATGAGCTGTTCACGTTTGCGGGACTGTTGTTAACCAATCTCTGACGGTGGTCCGATTTATTGTCATTAACCTTTGATACCACCTGTGAGGCCTTGATCTTGCTCACTCGCCAGGGAGTAAGGAGTCAGCCTGAGTTAGTAAACGTGCCATTAGTCCCAGCAACCATTGTCCCATCATCCCAGAGGTGAGACATCTATAAAAGCTTAAATTGAACAAGAAATATATCCCTCTGACTCCTGTGGTAAAGAACACCTCACGTAACATTGCTCAGGCTTCTCTGGGTTCTGTCCTAAGTCTCCCCTCACCCATCATTGCTGAGGGTGCTCTGGGTTCTGTGGGTAATGCCCCTCATCCACAGTGCTTCAATTACATTGGATCCTTCAGTTGATTTTAGCAGTCCTGATGTGGCTAAGTATTCTTTGTTTGAGCTGCTAAGTTCACCTAAACTATTTTTACTCAGTCTTATTTTGGTTCTGAGAATGAGTGTCCCTCACTTAATAGTGCTCAGTCTTTGCTACTTTTTTCTGAGTTCCCTAAACATTCCTTGATCTTTCTTCTCTGGGCCAGTTGGATGAGCACCCTAACCTAATACTGTTCAGTCTTTTATCTGTCTTGTTCTATCTTCTCTAAGGCAATTCTTGCTCAGACTTCAGATTCTGTGGATGAGCACCTTTCACCTGAGAATGCTTAATGTTCTCAGGATCTGTGCTTAATCTCCCTTCACACAACATTCCTCAATGTCATCTGAGTCCTTTGGTGAGTGCCCCTCTCACACAGGTGCACATTTTTTCCTGAATAATGTTATGGAGTGCCCCTTACCCTCCAGTACCTTGTCCCCTCTATGTCCTCTCATCCAGTAGTGCTCAGTATTCTCCTGCACCTCTGGGTGAGCACTGTCACCCTGCAGGTCTCATTCTCCTCTGGACCACATGCCAAGTTCACTTGCCTTTTCTCTGCATCATCTGGCTCCTGTGTGTGAGCATATATAGCCTAACCTTCTCTGATGCTTGGCCTTCTCTGGTTTCTCCCTTAAACTCACATTCCCCAACATGCTTAGGGTCTTCTGAGTCCTGTGGTGAGAACCCCTTGCACACAGTTGCTCATTTTCCCTGAATACTATTACCTATCACCTCCTACCTTCTGTTCTCAGTCCTTTCTTCATCATCTGGTTAGTGCCTCCTTGACCACCAATACTCAGGATCTTCTGGGTGCTCTGCATTTGTGCCACTCACCCACCAGTTCTCAGTAACCTCTGGGTCTGTGGGTGAGTGCCCTCACCTAGCAGAGCCCAGGATCCTCCCTGTCCTATGCAAGACCCAGTTGTTCTTCATTGCAGTTTGTCCTCAGTCACCTGCTGGTAAGTACCACCCTCTCTCTAGTATTACTTCTTTATGAAAATATTGTTAGGGTCTTCTTCTAGTTCCTTGGGCACCCTTGATCTTTGTGGTTTAGTGAGCCTTTCCTTTCTTGCCTGTCCCTAGTGCAGCTGGTTGGGGGATTGATTCTGGGCTCCTGTTTGAAGTTCTGTGTTGCTTTCTTCATGTGTGGGGCAGGAGTGCTTCTGAACCCATGGTGCCCTTCACGGCCCATCTTTTGGTGGTTCATGGAGACAATGGCTCCCCAGGCTGTCCTTTCACTTAGTAGATAGATCTGAGTCTGCTGACAGGCTTTCTTCAGGGTTTCTTCCCTAGCTCTGCCAGATCTGGCTGTGCTGAGGTTCAGAAGCCCTGAAGTAGAGATTTCCTGCACCCACAACTGAGCCTCCCTCTGCACAGTCTGCCTTCTTCCCAGAGCCCTCCCTGGGAAACGCTGGGAGAATGCTCTTTGTTCTCCTGTCAGGCCCTCTTGTGGTCCTTCTAGGGCTCTGATTCAAGGTCATGAGAGCCACTGTCCTTCTGACGTGACTCCTCGTCCTCCTGGACTCTTTCCCATAGTGGTCAGCTTCTCCCTGCAGAAAGTTCTGGGTGTTGAGTGTGTGTTCTCCTTTTCCATGTTTAGTTCCAGTGTGTTGGGGTCATTCCCATGTTGTGCTCTATACCCAGTGGGAGGAGCAGCACTGAGGAGAGCTACAGAAACCCAGGCCAAGCACATGTTTTGGGAAAAGTTGTGATTTGGCTGGATGGAGGCCTTTCTTAGGTTCTGGGCCTCTCCCTGTGCTGCTCCATGCCCTGTAGCCCTGCTGGAACTTCAGAGACCCCAGGTTTTCTCACGTGAACCTACCTGGGTGTGAATGGATGTCAATCACCAAGCTCTCTGAGAGCAGTTGTAAACTCCTTATTAACTTCCCTGGTGCAGATAATGTGTGACCTTGGCTTCACTAATTAACTTAAGACACCATCTCTCCATAGTGGATTCCAAGGATCAAGTGCTGATCCCCACCTGCTTCCCTGTTGGCTGTGCTCCTGAGTCTGAAGTTAGCTGATAGTGTCCATGGACACACCAGGGACAATGTCAGGCTCACAGGAAGTGTTCACTGTTCTCTATTCACAGAGACTCCCCCGAGCAGTCAGTGACTTATAGGTCAGTACAGTTCTGCCAAGAATGTAATGTCATTTATAAATAACATAAAACAAATCAAGGAAATATTTGTTGCATTTGGCTCCTTTTTGAAGTACAATTGGCTCTTCCTGGTGGAATGGCTGCTAGATTAGAGTGCAGGAAGCAAATTCTAGGTACACATTTCTGCATTATTAGCCTTTTCTCAATCACTGATTCAATGGAGTTAATACAATGAAGAATTCACCAGCCCACAGCAGGTGGTGACTGCCAATTTCTGTGTTGTAGATGCCTCATGTGACCTGGTTTAGGCATGGCCAGGAAGGGACCAGAATCAAGCAGTGTCATGTTTTTCTGTGAATGTGATTCAGGTGAGTTCTGATTATGGATGAAAGCCAGACTGGCTGATGGTGGATGTGACTCAGGTGAGTCCTGAGCAGGGATGATAGCAAGACTGGGTGTAAGTGAATGTGACTCAGGTGAGTCCTGAGCAGAGGTGATAGCAGTACTGTATGCGGTGATCCTCAGGTTTTACGTTTGAGATAAGAAGCCCAGAGAATCTTCACTCAATTCCTTTCTCTGAAGCTCAGAGTCGACTGACAGGTCCAAGAGCTCAGTCCTGCTCATGGTCAGCACTGGCTTCTGTACACAAGTTCCCAGGCATATGTGGCACCTGAGGATGTGCAGCAGAAATGGGTTGGTTTACTGCAAGGATCTCTCTGTCGATTTCCCAGCTGTGGAGCCTACTCCAGCCACTGTATTTTCTGCTCCCTTATAGGGTTCAGTGCTTCTGTCCTCCCCAGGATCCTCTTACCTTTATTCCCCTCCCATTGCTCTTCTTTTAAGCCTCCCTGGTGCATTCCTCTTGAGAAACCCAAATTCTGGTCAGAGCTGAGCTTTGGCTCTGCTCACCTCCTCTGGACCTGTAATCAGAGCTTTAGAATATCACACTTGTCTCCATGCAGAGCAATCCACAGGGACTTCAGGATAAAGAGAATTCACTGAATACTGAAAGAAAAGGCACAGGTATCCAACCTTGTGAGGCCTGAGGACCAGCCCTTGGCAACAAATAGAAGCAGGGCCAGAAGGTCAGATGGCACCCTCCTGGTGGGCAAAGACCTTTCTTAAAATCAAAATACCAAATGCCAGTGAGGAGGAGTTGAAAGGGACATTTCCAAACATACAAATCCTAGAAGCCAGTGAGAAGAATTTGGAGAGCTCGTTGGAAATTGAAAAAGCACATGCCCCAGACCCAAGCTTACCATTTTGAGGTCACTGATACAGACAGAGCAATCAGATGAAGCTCTGCCACTGTACCATGTCTAGAAATTGGGAAGCACTTGAAAGAGGAGGAGGTATTCATGCATAAGGCAAGAGGGGTCCATGAAGTGCAGTACAACACAATGTGGAAATTGTTTTTCAGACCAGGAAGGAAGCACTCCAGTGGTGAAGAGTGAAGATGAAGCAGCAGAGAAACTGAATGCAGTGCAGGGTGACAGTTCAGCTACAAAGAACAACTTGGGAGCTGGAACAGTTGCTGTGTAATGGACTCTGTTGAAGCATCCATGGCCCTGCACATGTGTGGTTCTGCAGTTTGACCATGGATTTCTGTACATTTATGTATAGGTAAGTGGTAGTGGAAGATGTTGGCATTCCTAAGTTGGGTGTCTGGGGAACATTTGCTTGTATGCTGCACAAGAGGCAGTAGTCATCCATAAAGGGCTCTGCTCTGACTGCCTCTTCCTGGAGAGCTCTGCATTGCTTCCTGCCAGTCCCTGTAGCACTCTCCCAGCAACCCTGGAGCTTCCTCTGAAAGTTCCAATCCCTCAGCCCTGCCCAGTCCAGGTCTGTGTGCCAACTCCAAAGGGGCATAACCACAAAGCTGGCACCATTAACCCTGAGGCCAGGCAGTGTCCCCTCTGAGGTTCAGGACTGGCCTTCTGAAGACAAACCCTAGCAGTGGGACTCAGCTTCCTTTGGGGTGTTCTGAATTCTCCAGGGGGAGCCAAGCTATGGAGGTTGGGTGGAGAGGAAGAGAAGGTGGGTAAACAGTACATGAGGGTGTGGGGCAGGAATGGAATTGTGCAGGGACAGGGGAATCCATGTGAGTTCCCAACTGAGGGTGTGAGGGAAGGAGAGGCTCCCACATCCATCCTGCTGCGGAGCCAGGAGGGCACAGTTTTAATTGCTGAGAGCATTTGTTCTGCCCTGAGTACTGCAGGTAGCTCCACACACCTGGGGTCATGGAACATCTGCCACAAGTCTATAAGGAAGCATTGATCATCTCAGTTTCCAAATGGCAGAGGACACTCAGGGGTTGATGTCCCTTGGTGAGTGGTACCCAAGCAATGAGGTGCAGACCAAGTACCAGAACCCAGGTTTGTCTGTCAGGGGATCACAATCTGCCTGGCATAGCCAGCATCCTCCAGGGGATGCAGATAGGAGGTGGTCGGTGAGGCCTGGGCCTGTCCTATGGCCTGCAAAGTTGTTCTTCCTGGGTATTCCAATGAGATGACAGGCATGGTCTGCCAAATAATTGTCCCAGAGGAATCCCCATGGGGTGGTGGGCTCATTCAAAGACTCAAACATTCCTAGCTTTAACTCCAGGAGCACAGATAATCCTGTATATACAGAGGAGAGGAGACCCAAGGCCAGAGGTCAGTGCAGACCTCATCCAGGGCTGATCCTAGCCTTGACAAGTTGAGGCCAACACCTAGATAAGGACCAGTGCAAACCCATCTAGAATCAACCAGCAGAGTTCAGGTGACAGCTGTGTCAGGGGCAGGGCCAGGTGTGTGAGGCAGGGTGAGGTTTGTGCTTCTGGGGACTCACCTCCCCAACAGGAGGTCTGGTATCTTGGTATATCCATCCATTTGATGCTGGCTCTTGGTATATCCATCTATTGATGTTTAAGAACATACATGCATTTGTTGATTTAAGGTACTGTGTGCCAATCCCAGGGGTTCTCTGCTGGCTTTTTTTATTAATTTAAATATAGGGTCTCGTTCGATCCCCAGTACCAAAAAAAAAAAAAAAAAAAAAATAGGGTCTCACTAAGTGACCCAGGCAGGCCTCAAATATGGGATGATCCTGGAACCTCAGACTCCTTGTAGTTTGCATTACTGACATGGCCACTGCACAATGCTCTGTGGATGTTGTAACCCAGTGACCACAGTCAGGGAAAAACTCATGCACATGGCAGGGTGAATTTTGAGATCTCTTGTGTAGTGTGCCCTTCTGGCAAATTCTGGATCTTCTGAGTCTTTGAAAGACAATGGGGGCCTGGGGCATTTTTTGTCTTTGACTGGGAATGTGACTACAGATTTTGCTCCCGCCCAGGTCTGAGACAGTTTGCCCAGTCCATAGGTGAAATGGACAGAATGATGGGGACCATAACTGGAGAAAAATATCTGACCCTGATGGTTTGAAGAATGACACTGACTTATGGCACTTCCACCCTGGCAGGGAGGAAAAGGTTGTAGTGAAAGTTCAATAGAAATATATGCCTCCCTCTGGGAAAGCAGTGTGGACTCTTGGTAAACCCAGATGGCAGGAATTCCTAGACCTCCCTGAAAATTGCCTGGCTTAGCACTGCCAAGTTAGTGAGGTCAAGTCCTGTCCAGTCTGGTAATAGGTGGAGTTGAGCATCTGCCATATGCTTTTCTGTTTAGCATTGGCAGTGGAATATGTGAGGTGTTCCTGCTTCCCTTGGCCTCCATCTCTCTTCTTGCAAGCCACAGAGATGCCCCGTGGCTCACCGTACTTTTCTTGGGTGAGTTGCATGAAGGACATCGGTTCTTACTGCCTTATCTTCTCCACCTTCCCCAATGTTTTCATGGCAATGGTTGCTGTTTTATAATGCTTTCCAATGGCCCTCAGTGTGAGGTAGCAGCCAGGGTCACCTGGTCACTATGCTAATGCCTCATTGACCTCACAGGTGGGACACCTGGGAGCCTGATGCTGTCACAGAGAGAATTCCAACTAGAACTGCAGGAGTCACATAATAGAATGGGTAGATAAGGAAGAGATATGGGAGCTGTCAGCTCCACCTTTAGAGAAAGTGTCTGGGTTTGGGACTGCACCCAGGTGTATGTACCCCAGTGTGGATTAGGAGAGGTTGGGGCTCAGATAGCAAATCCCTGGATGTACACAGGTTAGGGAGGAGAGGGAGTGAGACATTAGGTATGTCTGAAAAATTGCTGTGAGGCCAAAGTCCTCAGAGGCAACACAGGGACCTTCATGCTGGACACCCACAGAGCTCTGGGAGAAGGGCAGCCCCATGAAGTGAAAGGGGGTCCTGTGAATTTGGACAAGAGAGAGACTGAAGTGAGGTTACTTGGAGTCTGTGATGGGTAAGAGGGCAGGTGCTGACCAGGGCCACTCTCCACTGCAAGCCCACCTGCTGCACCACTAGCCACACCCCAGGCACATGCTTCAGAATTCCAGGTTATGATCAGTTGAATAACCAGTCTCTCTGAGACTGTTTTGGGGTTCACTTTGTCTAGAAACATCTTTTCTACTGACTCCTACAGTCTGTCACTTCCTCTTTGAGTAGGGACCCATTTAGACCAAAGGACATGACATGTCCATCCAGGCAAAATGGGCCCAGATTGCAAATCAAAACTACACTAAGATTCCATCTCACCCCAATTTGAATGGCGATTATAAAAAACACAAGCAACAATAGGTGTTGGAGAGGATGTGGGGAAAAAGGTACACTCATACATTGCTGGTGGGACTGCAAATTAGTGCAGCCACTCTGGAAAGCAGTGTGGAGATTCCTTAGAAAACTTGGAATGGGCCCACCATTTGATCCAGCTATCCCACTCCTTGGCCTATACCCAAAGGACTTAAAATCAGCACACTACAGAGATACAGTCACATCAATGTTCATAGCGGCTCAATTCACAATAGCCAGACTATGGAGCCAACCTAGATTCCCTTCAATTGATGAATGGATAAAGAAACTGTTTATTTCAAAATATTATTCCACACAATGGAATATTACTCAGCTATAAAGAATAACAAAATTATGGCATTTGCAGGCAAATGGATGAAATTGGAGAATATCATGTTAAGTGAGGTAAGCCAATCTCAAAAATCCAAAAGAGGAATGATCTCACTGATAAGTGGATGATGACACTTAATGGGGGGTGGGAGTGGGACAAGAGTGGAGGAAGGAGGGACTGTATAGAGGGAAAAGAGAGGTGGGAGGGTTGGGGGGGAAGGAAAAATAATGGAATGAATCAAACATCATTACTCTATGTAAATTTATGAATATGCAAATGGTATGCTGTTACTCCATGTACAAACAAAAACAACATGTATCCCACTTGTTTACAATAAAAATAAATTAAAAATAGAAGATCCATAAATCATGATTTTACTGTGTTGAATCACACTCCTTGGGTGAATCTTATTTCTTTACCTAGTTTTCCCTCAACTCCTACTTTCTGACATATTATAATAAAATAAATGTTACTATTATCTTCAAACAATAAATATGGGAGCAATTGCTGATATATGTAAGAAAATATCCAAAATATTTTCTAAGACTAAAGAACTATTAAGTTCTAATTTATCAAGTGAATGTTTGTCAAAGAAATATTCCAGATTATTTGGTGGACAATCAGCAATGTCTTTCAAAACAGTTGCTCAGGAGGGAGGAATTTTGAGAGTGAGGCTATCTATGTGCCAACACTACCAAACCAGGTGATATCCAGACTCCCAAGCAGGTTCCCCCATCATTCCCTATGGGAAAATCTAGGCAGCTCTGTCTGCTGGATCTTCACAGTCCCAAATTCTGGGTGTCCTTGAGAGGATCTCCATACCAACCCCACGTAAAGGGCTGGATGACAGGGAGTCCCGCACCCCTCAAGACTGCAGAATGGACTAGAGGGAAGGTGGTGACAAGATACGATTAAAATGAAAGAATTTCAAAGAAACTTCAAATTGCTTTTTCGTTCGTGCCTGACGTTTGCTGTCAATGCCCCAACTCCCTGCAGGCAACCATTCCATGCCCAGGAGAAAAGCTGGCCCAGAAAGTAAGGAAGGCAGTGGTGGGGGCATTGACATGTACCTTACAGGCCCCTGGGTGTCTACCTGCCTGTCCTCTAGTTCTGGTCATTTGCGTGGCAGTGCTATTGTGGACAGTGTTGACAGGACAGTTTCTTCCTCACTTTGACCAAATTGTGATTAAATTCATTTTTATCTAATTTCTGATGCTGGCAAGTCCCTACCCCTGTGGGTAAAGACTTCAGATTATTTGGCCCCAGGAAGACAGAAGATCCTCCCCAGTGCCTGCTTCCCTGTGGGGACTCCAAAGGGTCCCCAACTTGCCGACCCTCAGCTCTTCACTGAGGAATTGCTCATGTCCTGTTCACAGCCAACGGCCATCAGCAGCCTGGGACAGGGGTTTCCCAGCTGCCAGTGTCTCCTTAGTTCCCTCCTGGGTTCCCCACACTCCTTCTCCCTGTGCCAGACCCCACAGTGATTCCTGCTGATAACCTGGAGACCCAAACTTCCCAGCCCACCCCAAGCTTCTCCTGGCCTTCAAGGTAGGTCACTAGACACAGTCAGGGCTGGAGAGAGACACTGGAGGAAAAGGACTGTGAACCTGGTGGTCTACCCCATGCTTAGTCTCCCCTCCCCAGTTCATTTTGGGAGGCCACATCTGGAGCTCAGTCCAGGGGAGAAATGGAAGGACTTGGGGCAGAATCCTTGGTGGGAATTTCATGGACCTGGCCAGCAGATGGACAGTCTGTGTAGGTGAGGGGTTAATGGACCCCACAGCTCTAGGTTGTGCAGATGCTGAGTCATGGGTCATGGGTATTTTCCTGTGGGCACCTAGGTGTGTCTGGGCTGAGTGGCATCACCTGGACTGGACCCTGGGCCCTCAGTTTATCATCCATGGCTACTGTCAGCAAAGGGTTCAGTAGGGCCAGGTGGGGAGCCCCAGGGGAGCTGAGCCCCTTCTCCCGAATTCAAGGCCACTCAGGGCCTCCCCAAAGCAGAGAAACCTTATCTTCAGTGGAAGACATAGGTCACATGTCACACAACTTTGCCATCACAGACCATGTGATGAGCCATAATAATTTCCAGTAAAGTCAGAGAACATTGTTGGTGTGTAGTGAAGTGTATGTATGTGATATGTGTACAGTGTGTGAGTGGGTGTACATGTGTTGTGCTTGCTGTGTAGTGGACAGTGGGTGCTATATATTTTGTGTGTCATTTGTGTGTATGTTGTGTTCCTGTGTGGGACTTTTATTGTGTTGAGTGTCTGTGTGTGATGTCTAAGGAGGTGTGTCTGCATGTTGTGAGTGCAGAGTGTTGTGTTGTGAGTACATTGTGTGATATGTAAGGAAGTGTGTGTGCATGTGGCGGGTGCTATATTCAATGTTGTGTGGTGTATAAGGGATGTGTGTGCACCTGGTTTGTGCTGTGATTTGATGTATGTTGTGTGATGTGCAAGGAGGTTTGTGTGCACATGTCATGTGCTGTGTTGCATTCTGTGTATTATGTGATGTGTAAGGAGGTTTTCTACATGTGGTGTGTGCTGAGCATTGCATTTAATGTGTTGTTTGATGTGTAAGTGGGTGTGTGTGCACATCATGTATGCATGTGTGTTGCATTGGGAGTGTGCTGTGTGATGTATGAAAAGGTGTGTGTGTCCATGGCATGTGCTGTGTGTTTCATTGTGTATGTTTTGTGATTTGTAAGCAGGTGTGTGTTCACATGATGTTTGCTGATTTTTGTGTAGTGGTTTTGTTATGTGATATGTAAGGATGTTTTTTCTATATGGTGTGTTTTGTGTTGCATCGTGTGTGTTTTTTAAAGACAAGAAACTTTGTGAATATGTGGTGTGTGCTGTGTGTTGCATTGTTTGTGTTGTGTGATGTGTAAGAGTGTGTGTGCTGAGGTATGTGCTGTGTCATGCTGTAGTTGTTTTGTGATGTGTAAAGGAGGTGTGTGCATGTGGTTATGCTGTGTTATGTTTTATATGTTCTGTGAGGTGTAAGGACCTATGTGTGCACTTGGTGTGTGCTCTGTTTCATTTTGTGTGTTCTGTAATATGTAAGGAGTTGTGTGCATTTAGTGTGTACTGTGTGTTCCATTATGTGTGTTGTGATGTGTAAGGAGGCGAGTGTGCATGTGATATGTGCTGTTTGTTGTATAGTGGTAATGTAGTGTGATGTGTAAGAAGGTTGTATATATGTGGTGTGTGCTGTGGGGTATCATGTGTGTTTTGTAATGTGAAGAGTATGTGTACATGTACTATGTGCTGTGTTGTATTTTGTGTGTTGTGTGATGTGTAAGGAGGTGTAGGTGAATGTGGTGAGTGTTGTGTTGCCCTGTGTGTATTGGGTGATGTGTAAGTAGTTATGTTTGCATGTGCTGCATGCTGTGTTGAGTTGTGTGTTGTGTGATATGTAAGGAGTTGTGTGTGCATGTGGTGTGTGGTATATTGTGTTGTATCTCTTGTGTGATATGTAAGGAGGTGTGAGCATGTGGTATCTGCTGAGTTGAGTGTGTGTTGTGTGTGTGTAAGCACATATGTGTGCTAGTGGTGTGTGCTGTTATGTGTGATGTGTAAGGGTGTGTGTGTGTATGTTTTGTGTGCTGTGTGTTCTGTGATGTGTAAGGAGGTGTGTGTGCACATAGTATGTGCTCTGTGTTTTCTCTCTCAATTCAAGGTGACTGAATCTTGCAGTGCCAGGTCCTCAGGATCACCCAATGCTGTTGCCACCCTGCCCTATTGTGGCCAGGGGTAGTTCTGACAATGACATTACTCCTATACCTGTGTGCACAGGACAGTTTGGGACAGACAAGGAAGCTCTGAGGCTGACATATAAGTAAGGCCTGAGTCTCCTCCACAGAATTTTAGTGTCCAGGTGGTAGTGGACTGGTAGGGCCAGTACCCAGGTAGAGCCTGACTTCCTGTACCCAGTGTAGCACAGGCTGGAAGCACTCTGCCTTCTCTTACAAAATTGCCACCCACAACTCTACTCACTTCAAGATCTGGGATCCCAGAAGCTTGCCCCTGTGGTACTGGGAAGGCCACAGGTTTGAGGACCATGCTGTGCACTCAGTGGCCATGTTCGTAGTGTTTGGATTCTGATGTTGCAGCCTCCAGTGCCCATACACAGGAGAGAAAGCTGGAGTGGAAGCCAGGGTGCTCACAGCTGGCCAGTGACTCTGACAGAGACCCTGCACAGACCAGGGGCTGCTTTCCACACCCTCCCTCTCTTGTTGCACTATGGAAGCCTCCCAGCTGAGATAGAGAATGGCCCTGTCCAGGTTCCAGAAGGGCATCCCAGGGGGCTGTCCAGCCTGGTGGCTTCACCCAGAGCATCCATGGTGAAACCTATTCAAGTAAATGTTCCTGAACAGGACAGGGCTAAAGGGTCCCTTCTTTGGGTTCCTAAGCCATGGTGCTCTCTAACGAGAGAAATGTCTTCTTTCTCGATGTTTTTTCTTGGTGTCCACTAGGCAGCCCCATAACACCTACATACTAGGATTGCCATGGGGTTTGAAGAAGAGACAGGGGGTGCAACACCACCACTGACACCCCAACAGAGGTTCACCTGCTCTGCATCCTTCTTTGCATCCTTTCCTACTGTCTCCAAGTCCTGTCTTCCTGTGGACTTTGCAGGGAGGGTGCCATGGCTGAGGGTAGGGGTCCTGCCACTGCCCAGAGACTGAGCCCCCATTTAGGTGGTAGGGTGGGCTCTGGCCCAGAGAGCAGGACATCTGCCCAGTGGCAGCTGGGATATGGCAAGGACAGCAGGGAAATCAGAGACCTGGCCAAGTCCCAGAGGCCTATGTCCTTGCCCCTTAGATTCACTCTCACAGAAGATGTGGTCTCAGGCCTTGCCCCAGGATAAAGAACAAGCACCAGACCAATGGTACTGGGCCTTCCTTGCAGACAGGGTGCTGTTCAGTCAGGGCCTGGTGAAACCTATTGCTTTTCTCAGCATGGGTGTGCCTCAGGCAGCAACAGGAGTGTAGCCCAGCAGGACTGCTTCCAGGACAGAGTGCCCACAGGCCCCCTCTTCAAGGCCAGTCACCAGATTGTGCTCCTATGAAGATTAGTTAGTAGAAGGTGGGGTGTGGTGCAGCCTCAGGGCAATGAGGTGTGTCCTTGAAAAGGACTATGGAACAAACATAGACTTGTCCTGCTTCTCTCTTGCATCCCAGACATGAGGTGAGGTGTTTGCCCTGCCATGAAATCCTCCATGATGTGCTGCCTCACCCCCAGCCACAAGCAGCCCTGGACTGAGGTCTTTAAAACTCAGAGCCAAAGCAAAATCTTCTACCTACAGATCTCTGACATTTTGTTACAAACTGGGAAGCTGGATTTTGCCTTCCACAGCAGCCACCCTGTGCCTAGTGCTTGCTGTCCAAACCACAGAGTCAGGAGTCAGAAAAGGACCTGGGAGACTCTTGAAGGTGGGTCATGCCCAATCTGTCCAATAAAAGAGAGGAGGAGCCTGTTTGGAATACTCATCATGAGCAGGTCACACAGTAGCACAGTGCAGAGTGTGGACAGGCCCTCTATTCAGTTGCACATCACCAAGTCAACTCCCATTCAGAGCAGTAACTACTCCTGATTCTACTCATGGAAGTTTCCAGAATGGAGAAGACATGGGCTGATGCTATATTCTAAAAAGGGTTTACTGGGCAGGGTCGGCAGGAAGATTTCAGGACAATGTTCCAGGATGTATCCTGGTGAAGGTCTAGGGTGCCCTTAATTGAGGGTTTTCCTGTGTTTCCTATTTCAGCTACTCTTTCTTGTCAGTGGTGATAAGAAAGAACCATGGCATTACCAGAGAATGCAGAGAAATGTCCGGAAATGATGGAAGAGGGGCTTGGGCCTCAGAGGTGTTGGAAGCTTGCTCAGACACCTGGGAGTAGTGATCACTCTGGTGGGAGGCAGAAGCCACCTGGAGAAAAGCCTGGAAAGAAAGAGGAAGGGAGAAGTGAGGAAGGAAGAGCTGACACAGAGGTGGGAGGAGAGGGAGTGCCTCCACAGGCAACCCTGTGTCCAGGAACAGAACCCATGTCCCTCAGTGAACCACACTCTTGCTGAGTGTGGGCACAGGGCTTGGATAAGGTCTGATGGTGCTGCCATCGTAGGAGGGTTTGTGGTGTGGGTGTACAGAGGGAACTTCAGGACCTGTGGTGTCTGGGCTGCTTCTGAAGCCTCATGCCTCATCCCAAAGGAGAGGAAGCATCCCCAGTAATGTGGACAACCCCACTATCCAAGGTACCCTGGGCATTCTTGGTTATGCTGACTCTCCTCTGGCATTGCCACGTTTCAAAGTCCTCTGGGCCTGTGTTCAGAAGTTGGGTGTAGGAATGGACAGGAGCCAGAGGTAAAGGGAATAATCCTGAGGCTACTGACCTTGAGTCCTGCCCTAGAGCTGTGGAAAGGCTATACCTCCTTGGCATATAGAGTGACTCAGTGGCCAAGGCTGCATGTGAAGATTGCTCCTAGGACCCTTGGATATGTCTGGGAATACAGAGTGTTTGGCTGTGGTGCAGCATGCTGAAGACACCCCTTCCAGGATAGGGTTGCTCAAGATCTGGAGGCTCATGAGACCAGTCCAGAGTCTGTGCTCATCACAATGCTGCCAACCAAGTTCCAGGGCTATAGTAGAGCAAATGGCCTACATAGCCTGGACAGCAGGGGGTCAAGAAAGACCCTCCCACCCATACCCAGATTGTCGGTCAGCAGCAGACTTTCAGAAATTGGGGAATGGTCATGTTGTGTTGCTGGAACTGTCCACCTTGTCTAGGGTGCACCAGGGGATGGAGATGGTTTAAGAGGGTTTGTGTGCATCAGACTTACTCCCCCAAGCCCTAGGAACTAGGTTCTTTTCTGACACCCCATTTACACATAAGGCCATTGAGGGCCAGGGAAATTCAATAACCAACCCAAGTTCACTCAGGTAGTAAGTGGCAGAGCTGGGTAGAACCAGGCATGCTGTATCTGGATTTCCATCTCCTCATTATAGCCAAGAAACCAGGACTTCAAGCACATAGAACAAGTGGTGAACCCTGTGCCCTGAGAGGGCCACCAGGAAGCTATGTGCCTGCATGTCTAAGGGCATGCATCTGCAATGTAGAAGGGCATAGGGGCACTGAGACCAAAGCAGGAGGGCCCCTGCCACACCAGAGCTGCTCTGAGCAGATCCAGCAGCAGAAAGAAGAGGTGTGATTCTAGGTGGAAGGAATATTGGGACCAAGCCAATGAAGGGAGAGGGAGACCCAGGCATGTTTGGCTGGTGTGGACTTCCTGTCCTCACAGGACTGAAGACACAAGGGTGGGAAGGGCCATTTTGGAGCAAGGAGAGCAGCTATTTGGTCTTTCTCTGACCCTTGGCCTCTTGCTTCCATCTGCTAAGAAGTTGGGGTGACATCAGGTCCCCTCGGCCTCCTGGATTACCTCTCCACATTCAGAACCTTAACTTCATTCCATCTACAAAGTTCCTTTGAGGGGCCAGATAAAGTACCACAGGTCCTGAGGATCAGAACCAGGATGTCTCTGGGGCATTTTTCTGTTTGCACAATTGTAAACTTCCTGCTGTAATGTGCAGGTGACCTGGGAAGAAGCTTAGTCACAACACAGAAAACAGGCAGAACTTGTGGACTGGTCAGTGCGATGAGTCCACCTGTTGTCCTGATCCTTTACAGGAGTGTACAGCTCCTCCTGACTGACTCCTGGCATTTTATACTGGCACATAAACATAACAAGGTGGCTGGAGCTCCCTGTCAGGGAAGACAATGGAGACAGCCCTCCTCTTGGGATACTGGGAGGTCTCAAGGAGTTGGGGTAGTTGTGGGAGCTGGTTTGTCCATCCTGTCACCACTGAGACTGGTGGCTGGCCAAGGTCAAGGCTTCATCAGTGGGTTGCACCTAGGCTGCTTCCAGGAGTCTAGAACAGTCTATCAGCATGTGGCAGACTTGGTTGTTGTTGAGGTCACCAGTGTTTGTATTGCAGTTGGGTTCCAGGACGGTGGTGAATGTCCCCAAACCAAACAGAGAAGAGCCCACAACACTGAGGAAGTCTGTCTCCTCAGAGACTGGAGGATTCACTCCCCTGAGTGCAGGGAAGACCTCTCCCTGGGTGGGACCTGGCTAGTCACAATCCCCCAAGTCCTCAGTTTACTTTCCCATGATATGGGCCCCTTACTCCAATGGGGTATCCTGGTAGTTGGAAAGAAAGACCAAAATCCTACACTCTGCAACTGGAATATTTGATTGCCAGAACCAGAAACCCATCAGGCTACACAGTGCTGGTTGAAACTGAAAACATTAAAGGGAAACTTATTCTCAGCACCCCAGCTGAGGCTGCCCCTAACCCTCTTTTTTCTCTCATTGTGGAGTCCATGTATTCCAGGATTCATCTTTGTCCACTTACTGGTCAGGAGAAATAGCTCTGCAACCTGTATTGGGGGATTTTAGGACATGGGTTGCACCAGCCCACCCATCTCTCCCAGCTGCATGGCCTAGGGCAGGGTCTAGATCCATGGGACATTTGGTGAGGTGACTGCACACAGGTCCAAGTACTCCTGGCTAGACAATGTGACATCAAGAAAGGACCCTGAAGACAAAGAGGAAAGACATTTCAGCAGTCCAGGTGGGCACTTCTTCCCAGCCCTATGGCACCAAGCACAAAGAAGCTCAGATCCCAGTCAGCCTTGACAGTCTTGGCAGAAACTAGAAATATAGTCACCCAAGGACACACAGAGAAAGAGCAGTGTTCTGCAATTTATTCCCAGAGCCCCCAACTGGGGCAGGGGTCCCTGGAGCGACTGGAGGAGCTCACTGACAGCCACCATGATCAGAAGCAGGCAAGCTGCCTGTTTCCTCTGGCTCCTGTGGTGGACAGAATCAGGGAGGGTGACATCCCCTAAGGTCCTGAGTCCTTGGTCCTGAGTCCATGGCTCAGGTACTCTCAGTCTGTGAAACCCAGTTGAATTCCAGAAGTGTTTATGATCTGAACACACCTCATGGCCACACATGTCGTAGCCAGGAGTGATCTGGGATCCCAGCCCCATCCTCCAGAGCTGGGAGCCTTGTGAAAATCAAATGACCTCAGGCAGGACAGACATCTGTTCTCCATACCCGTCCACCTGCCTGTCCAGACTAGGATGAAGAAGCCTGCTCCTTAGTTGATCCTCTAGCCTCAATGTATTAGCCTCTATGACCTGCATAGGCTTTATAATGAACAAAGTCTCCATGGCTTCAGTATTTCATATAATCTGGGTAGTATGTATGACTTGAGTAACCCATAATGCCAGCATTTTTTTGATCCAAGTCTCCTCAATAAGTTGAGCAGTTCCTATGAACAGTGTAACCACCACAACATATACAGCCTCAATTGCCTGCATAGACTAAAACAATTATATAGCCTTTATGGCCTGAAAAGTCTAAATGATAACAATAGACTTTATCTTCACAGTATCCACTATGACCTTGCTGTGTTAAGAGTCTTCACTCTGTTTGTCAGTTCTATTGCCTTCATACCTTCTATACTCTGAATAACATCTAAGATCTACATAGTTTCTAAGGCTTGACTAGTCTGTGCTGCACACATTCTGTAGTATCAAAAGTCTCTATGAACTTTATAGACGTATGACCTCTGGTGTCTCTATGACACATCTTTAGATTTTACTGTCTCAGTAGGCTGAATATTCTGAGTAGAAGTTTATCTTGCAAAGCCTCTATGATTGTGTAGTCTCTATCCTCTGAGTACATTTGTGACATACATAGCATCTTACATTCAACTGTCTATGTCTGGTATAGCCTTTCACTTTCATACCCTTTAAGGCCTGAGTGGCCTAAGTGACCTATGTGGCCTTTATAGCAAGAGTAACTATATCATGTACAACCAGAGAAATGAAAAGTACTCCATTTGTGTAAACTAAATCAAAATGTATTTTTCTGTCATGTATAACTAAGTAAGAAAAAAATAGTAGCTAAATAAGCTTTGTAACTGCTATACTCAGTGTAGTCTCTGTTACTTACATAGCCTCTATGACCTATATAGCCTCTGTGGTGTTTATAGTCAGTATGACCTGCATATCCTCAGACTATTTCCCTAAAAATTCTAAGTGAACTTATTAGCCTCTATTATCTCAGTTGGTCAGGATTACCTTTGCACCTATGTGTCTCAAATCTCTGAGTAAACATAATCTGTGTACTCTGTAGACCTGCATAAACTCTATGACATGAATTACAACTAATAACTACATGGCTTCTATGATCTCAGTTGCCTCTCTGACCTATGTAGTCTCTACAAATTCCATGGCCTCTGTGATCTATAGAGCCTGGAAGACCTCAATAAACATGTCTTGAGCAACCTTTCTGGTCTTAATAGACTATGACCTGCAAAGTCTCTTGGAGTTGAAGCACCCCTACAGTCTGCCTATTTTCTAGGTCCTGAATGGATTCTATTGACTGCTTACCTGGTATGACCTTATAGCCTCTATTATCTCTGCAACATCTGTACCCTAAAATATTCACTATGATCTGCAAAGTCTCTATGTCAGAATAGTTATTATTATCCTCCTAGTCTTTATGGACCGAGTGGCATTTGCGACCTATGTAGTGTTATGACCTGAAAGGTCTTTATTGTAAGTATATGTTGGATGTTTTCTGTGCTGTCTTTGTGTTCTAAGACATTTAGTATCCTAAATAATATTAGTAACCTCTATGACATGCATAACCAGTGTGGCATAAGCAGTCTCTATTACCTGAGTAAACTGTATGACTTTGAGGCCTCTAACATGAATAGTTTCTATGACTTGCATAACATCTATGGATGGAATAGCCTCTTTGGCCTTTTAGCTCTGTGATCTGCATGGTTTTTATGACATGAGAATCCTAAATGACTTTAGTATCCTTTTTTGACCGCAGTAGACTCTATGAACTTTGAAGCCTTTATGCCTTTAGTAGCCATTATGAACTGCACAGTCGCTGTGGTCTTTGTAGCCTCTATGCTGGACATACACTATGACATATATATCTTGTATTGTCTTCATATCCTGTACAGTCAGAATATTCTCTATGTCTTGTGTACCTTTTATGATATAAATAGACCCTATGTTCAGCCTAGCTTCTATGGCTTTATAACTTCCATAACATGAATAGCTTCTAAAAACTGAGAAACCTCTATAAACTTATAGCCTAACATCTTAAATATGCACTGGAGCATGAATATCCTCTATTCCATGAGAAGTCAAAATTACCTTAACAGCCCGTGATCTGCATAACCTCTATGACTTGAGTAGCATTTTTGTTCTTCATGAACTTATAACCTGAATATTACTTGTGAGCTAAATTGCATATATGTTGTGCATAGCTTCTATGGTCTCAGTAGCCTCTGTAAACTGTATAACTTTTATGATATCAGGAGCTTCTGTAAACTGTGATTCCTCTGTTATCAATTCACTTCATTGTTCTGCATAGTCTCTATGATTCAGAAATCCTCCATGGCCAGCATGGCTTCTATGGTGTATATAGTCTCTATCATTGATATATTTCTCTAAGCCCCATGTAGCCTTTGTGTTCTGATTATTTTCTAAGAAATGAATAACCCCTGTGGCCTGCATAACCTCCATGTTCTGAGTGACAAATTTAATCTATATAACCTGCATGACCTGCCTATCCTGTATATGTGCCAGAGACTCTTTATCCAGCATAGCATATGTCCTGTTTAGTCCTTTTGGCTTGAGTATCATAAGTGAGCTTAGTAACTACTATAGCCTTAATAGCCTAAATTCACTTGAAATCTTCTATGACATGTGTGGACTCTGTGTTCACTATATTTCTATGACCTTCTACATATTTCTGTAGCCTCTTTGACTGCATTAGACTCTATGACCACAACATCCATGATCTGCGTATATTTTTGTCACTTGTAGCCATTAAAGCTTATGTATCATTTTTGTCTGTGTAGCCAATATGACCTTCCTAGCATGGATGGAATATCATCTATTGCCTGTATATATTCTGTGAACAAGAACCTTGTATTCATGGAGTAGCCAGGGTCAGTATTGTAAACTCTATGTATGTTGTATCTTCTACTTTTTTAAGGCAAAATTTTTCAATTGTTTATTTGTGCCTATATTTGTCATAATGGTAGGATTTTTTATATTTTCAAAAATGCACACAATGTAACACTATAATTTGACCAATATTATTCTCCCACCTGTATTCCTTAAATTACTCAACTAATTTTAATTTTCATGAGATTCACACAGATACATACCTTTTCATTTTTACTCTCTAGCTTCCACATATGAGAAAAAAATTGTCCTTGATCTTCTGAGTGTTGCTTATTGTACATAACATAATGTTCTCAATTTCTATCCGTTTACATACAAATAATATAATTTTATTTTTCTTTATTGACATAAAATTCTGTTGCATATATATACCATATTTTCTTTTCCATTCATCCACTAAT
Source organism: Sciurus vulgaris (assembly GCF_902686455.1). NCBI lineage: Eukaryota > Metazoa > Chordata > Mammalia > Rodentia > Sciuridae > Sciurus > Sciurus vulgaris. The sequence continues at coordinate 2,183,094 of NW_027632437.1, forward strand.
AGATACCTTGACTGGTTTTGTAGTTTGGTTACTGTGAACTGTGCTGTTACAAATTTGGGACACATAGATATTGCTATATTATGATGAATAATTCTTTACAATGTACACTGAGGAGGAATATAGCTTGGCTATATGGCAGTTCTCTTCCTTGTCTTAGAAATCCCCACACTGATTTCCATAAAAATGTGGAACTAATGGTGTACTTCCATCTCACTAAAACTGTTAAAAGTGTTTCTTTTTTTCCATATATTCTTCAGCATTTATTTTTATTTGCATTCTGGATGATGTCCATTCTGACTAGAATTAGATAAAATTTCAGTGTAATATTTTTGCATACCCTAATTAGTAATTATTTTGACACTTTTAATGTATTTCTTGGACATATTTTTCCTTTTGAGATGTGACTGTATAGGTCATTTGAACATTTATTAATTGGGTTATTTGTGGGGTTTTCATGGTAAGTAATTTTAGTTATAATTATATTTTGAATATTAATCTTCTTTAAGAAAATACCTAGCAATAATTTTCTCTCATTCTGCTTGTTCTCCACATTCTAAATTTCTTCTTTTGCTCTTCAAACTTTTTAACATTGATTCCATCATACTTACTAATATGTGACATTAATTCTTCAGTCTTAGGAGTACTACTGAGAACATTGTTACACGTGCCTATAGGTTGGAGTGTTGATCCCAAGTTTTCTTCTAAGAGTTACATAGTTTCTGGTCTCATTTCAAAGTTATTATTTCATTTTGAATTGACTTTCTGTACAGAGTGACAGATAAGATTATTGTCACATTAAAATATATATGAATAACCATTTTTCCAAGCACAATTTATTAAAAAGACTGCTTTGTCAAAGGTACATTTTTGTCCCCTTTATACTCTCTTTACATCCATAATCCACACAGCCTCTGCAGTTTTTGGTCTCATCTATAACCTTCATAACATCTATTACCTATGTATTTCCATGATATATGTAGCCTCTATGGCTGGTGAGACCTCAATAAAATGTGTTTCTCTTTTGCTCTGAATAACCTAAATAAACTTTATACTGTATATGCCCTTAGTACACCTTATACCATTTGAAGCATCTATGGCCTAAGTAGATTTTATGTTTTGTGAAGGCTCTGTAACATGTGTAACCTTTATGACCTCAGTAACATAAAGAATGTAGTAGATTCTATCTACTGTGTAATCTCTATGATATGCAAAGGTTGTTTAATTGGGGTTGTTTAATTGATAGCTTGAATAGCCAGATCCTCTATTATCTGAGTAGACTGAAAGTTCTCATCACCTCTTCAGTTTTACTTTCCAATGCATAGCCAATAATCTGAGTGTCATCTAAGACTTACATAATATCAATGGCCTGCTTCATCTCTATCTCAATTGTAGTTCCTGTGGTCTCTTTACTCTGTGTATCATCCCTAAAATGTGCATCTTTATTGACCTATATATCCTCAATGACTGAATGTTATCTATAATGTAGTCAAACTCTAGGAGGTGCTTAGACTTAATGGCATGATAAGCCTAAATTACTTAGCAGGCATATGACCAGTGAAGCCTCTATGTTTGGTGAAGCTTATGTGGTATATTGAGTCTGGGTTCTTAGTGGGCTCTATATTCTGTATAGTGTCTATAAACTGAGATATTAAAATTAACTTAGCAAGTCCTATGACCTGTCTATACTTCATGCCCTAAAGAGCATGAGAACCCATGAGGAATTTATGGCCTTAATATTCTCTAGCATAAGTATATCCTTTGTGACCTGTTTAAGTTATCTGTCCTAAATAACTAAGTAACATTAGTAACCTCTTTGGCCTGAGGAGACTCTATGAACTGTACAATCTCTATGGTATGCAAAATCTTTATGGCCTCAGTATTCTAAATGAAATGAATAGCCTCTTTTATTTAATACATTATAAAATTTTAACATCTATGACCAAGGACTTTTGACCTGAATAGGCTTTATAACCAAAGAAGCATAAATTACTTCAGTAGCCTCTATGATCTTGTTGACCTCTAATGACTGGGTAGTCTGAGACATGGTTTACCACTATAACCTGAGTACCCTCATTGGCTTGAGTAACCTCAATGTCCTTAGTAGTGACTATGATTTGTGAAGCTTCTATGGACACCATAGCCTGTATAACATGGGTAGACTCTATAACCTGCTAAGCTTTTCTGTCCTTTGTAGCCCATATAACCTGCACAACATCTATGACCTATGTATCTTTCATGACATGAGAATATTCTATGTCCTGTTTATGTACAGGGTCTGAGTAGACTTTGTCATTTTCAGATCCATAGCCCTTTGAAGCCTCAGAATTCTAAATGCCCATAATATACGTTGTGACTTCTGTAGACTTTGAGGTCTGAGTAGCCAAAATGACATGAGAATTCTCTAATGACCTGAAAAATCTCTATGATCTGCATAACCTCTATTATAGGCTTAGCCTTTATTTACATGTCACCTCTATTATTTATGCAAACTTTATGACTTAAGTAGCCTGCATAAACTTAGTAAATACTTTGGCCTATGTAATTTCTATGCCTTTTTCATATCTAAGACCCCAGCCTGTATGGTCTGAGTAGACAAATGACCTGAGTAGCCTTGATGTCCTGTACAACATTTACAGACTGAGTATCTTATAAACCTCACTAATATCTATGGACTTAGCAGACAGAATGACCTTCATAGCCTCTTTGTCCTGAGTAGCCTAATGTTTTAATTGCCCTATAATCTCAGTAGTCTCTGACCAATATAATTTCTCTGACCTGTGCTTCTTCTATGAACAAAGTAGCCTCTTTTACATTAAAAGCCCTGAAACTATGGCATGATTACATGATATGTCTTACACTGCATTTATGACCCATGTAGACTTTATGAACTTCATTGGCTCTATGACCCATATAGACTTCGAGGACTGAGTAGTCTCTATAACCTGCATTGTACCCATGGTCTATGTAATCCCATGACCTATACTGCAAATAAACAATGTGGTGTAAATCATCTTCATGGCCTGAGTAGTGTAAATAAATTCTGTGATATTGATACCCTAGGAACCATTATCATCTGGTAGCCTCTATGGTCTGTGTTGACTCAACAAACTGCATAGTCACTGTGTCTTCAATGGGTTGTTTCTAAGGCCTGTTTACCTTCTATGACTTAGGTAAATTCTGAGACCTGTGTAGCCTCTATGAACTACAAAGTTTCTATTTCTTGAGTATCTTGCAAAATATGCACAGATATGGTCAGCATATCCTCTATGATTTGATATCTTCTATTTACTAAATGGTTTAAGGTATGTGTAAACTCTATGGAATAAATATTCTATTCCCTTGTAGTCCCTTAAGACTGGAGACAGATTTTAACCAGGGTATTTTTAGGACCTGTGTAGCCTCTGTGTCCTTTGAAGCTTCTGTAGTATAAGTAAATTCTATAGTTTGTATAGCATCTATTTTAAAAGTAGAGATTTTTTCCTACCCTGTATAAACTTACTAGGGTAGCTGCCACACCTTCCTTGACTTGAGTACCCTTGTGGAACTCAGTATCGCTAGAACTACCATAACCTCTGTGACTAGCATAACTGATATGACCTTTGCATCCTCTATGATGTGAGCAGACTTTAAGGCCAAATTAGTCTATATGACCACAGTAGGCTCAATGTCCTAAATACCTTCTATAGGCTGAGAAAACTCTAGGACCTATGAAGACTCATGGTACTGTGTAGCATCAATAACAGTAAAACCTCTGTGATCTTTATAGCCTCTGTTACCTGTGTAGCCTCAGAGACGTGCTTAACTTCTTTGCCTGAAAATCCTATATGACCTGTGTAACTACATAGCCTGAATAGCCTAAAGGACTTGAGTATCCTGTATGACTTCAGACTCCACTATTATCACAGTAGCCTCTATGGGATGAACAGTTTTCATGACCTCATTAGACTCTAATAACTGCAGAGACTGCTTGACCTGTGTAACCTTTATAACCTGAGTAGCCTAAAGGATCTTAATAGACCTATGACTTGCTTCTACTCTATGACAAGTAAAAACTCCATGGCATGAGTATCTTCTGTGAAGTGCATGTCCTGTGTCCTGCCCTGTCATCTTGTAACTAGAATGATGCTTTAATTTTATGACTTGAGCATTCTCCATAACCTGACTAACTTACATTATCAGAGTAGTCTATCTTTTGCACACCTTTGTAAATTCAATGATCCACCTGTTCTCTAAAATATTATAGTCTCTTTGACTTCAGTAGCTTCTACAATATGTGTAGCCTCTCATCTCAGTAGCTACTATGATCTGCCCAGAAACTATGAAATGAGTAACCTCAATTGCCTTAATACCATCTATAATATGACAGTATTAAGAAATGTAGCCCTTTTGAACACCATAGCCTGTGTTGCCGTGTTGCCAGTATAGCATTTTATGGCCTATATGGCCTTTATGTCCTGAGTAAACTCTTTGACCTATGTTGTATCTAGGATTTTAGTGACTTTTATATTCTCTATAGTACCTGTGAGCAGAATAGTTTAATGGCCTGCAGTCTATGACATGAGTAAGTGTTACATTCTAAGTAACCTTTAGGACTTGCATGGTCACTATGACCTGTGGAACTTCTATGACCTAGATAGCCTGAATGACCAGTGCAGCTCCTATTACCTTCCTAGCTTCTATGATCTGAGAAGCTCCCAAAAGGTGCATTTTTCTATGACCTTAATATCTTCTATAACCTTTTTACCCTATGTATTCATCAAAGCTACTATTGCCTAAACATCCTCCTTATTTATGTTACACTCCATGATCTGTGAATCCCCTATGTCCTGCATAGACACTAAGGTAGGTTTTGACCCTAGGGCCCACAGAGACATGACTTGTGTAGTTTCCATGCCGAAGTATTCATTATTACTTTCATAGCATGAGGCCTTGTGTAGTTATCATAGCTTGAATATGCTCTATGATATGAGGAGCCTAAATTACCTTAGTATCTCCTCTCTGCATTTTACTTATTGGGCCTATTGCATGAGAATCCTCTTTGCCCCTAATAGCCTTGATGATCTGATAGTGTCCATGAACATGAACAATGTAAGTTCTATGGCCTGGGTATCCATTATGATGTATATAGCCTCTATAGCCTGCAAAACTTATATAACTGGCAATGTATCTATAACCTATGTAGCCTTTAAGTTTGAAGTTTCATAAATGACTTGAAAAGTCCAGTAACTTTAATAACCTCTATGACCTGTTAGATTTTGTGTCCTTAGTAAACTGTATAAACAATATAGCCTGAATGACCTGAATAGCTCCTATGGACTGAGCAGCACCTATGACCTGAGTAGCCTCTATGAATTGTGCAGCCTCAATGATGTGTAAACTTTGATCTGAGTAAACTAAAGAACTTGAGTATTTCTATCAAGGATTGAATACATTCATTACATTAGAACTATCATAATGTAATCAGTTCACTTCTGACAATTCTCAGATTATATTGTACATGAGCTTTGAGGGGATTACAAATTATAAAGAATGGTAATGGCCCTATGACCAGCATAGGCTTTATGGCAGAAGTAACCTAAAGATCAAAATCTGTATGACCTCAGTAGACCCATGATTTCCATCATTTTGTGTCTTATAGAGCCTTGATGAACTGCATAACTTCTCAGATCATCATGCCCTCCATTCCTTGACTAAATTCTATGCCCTGTGTAGCCTCTGTAATCTGCATAGTCTCTATGACCAAAATATCTTCTATGGTTTCTGTAAACTCATTCTGTGAACTGAGTACTTTCTAGACCCTGCATAGCCTGTGTAATCCATATACCATCTTATTTCCTCTATGTCCTGAAATCCTTGCATAACCAACATACTCTTTAATACCAGCATAGCCTCTATAAACTCCATAGAATTTGCAAGACCTGAGGAGCCAAAATGACCTGAGTATCTTCTCTGGTGAGTATTCTCTGTGGTCTACATATCCCCTATGTTCTGAATAGATTTCATGTACAGCATAACACTTTAACCTCTGAAGACACTGAACTGCATAACTTCTATGTTGTGCAAGGCTCTATGATGTGCAAACACTTTGTAGATTCAGTAGCCCAAATGGCCCGAGTAGCATCAATATCCAATGTCACTTCTATGAGCAATTTATCCTCTATGACTTATTAACTGCTAGAACTTCATATACTCTATGACCTGTTTAAACTCTATGGCATGAGTATACTTGTTGGGCTCCATGCCTTCCAAAGCCTAGGTAAACTCTATAGCCACTCTAGTCTTTAATATCCACACACACATCATGGCCACAGGGGTGTGAACATGAGTAATACCTCTGGCCTTAGTAGGCCAAATGACATTATTAGTCCCCATGATCTTATTTGCCTTTATGACCTGAAAAAGCTCTATGTGTTTTATGGCCTCTATAACCTGAGTAGCCTCATTACCTCTGTGGCCTCTATGACCTGCATACCTACAAGTAAATGAGTAACCCCATGGTCTTAATACCATCTATATACTGACTAGCCTCTATTGCCTGCTTACCCTCTATGACCTGAATAGCTTCTATAAACTGAGAAGTGTCTAAGTTTTGAGTACCACCTATGAAATTTGAAACATCTATGACTTCTGTATTCTTCATGGATTGGATATACTCTGTGGCCTGCATGGACTCTATGGCTTGAGTAGCCTCTATGACCTTCATAGCTCTATGAACTCCAAATTTGCTTAGGTCTCAGTCATCTCCAAGATCCTCAAAGCCTACAGGCCTGAGTAGCCTTTGTCTGAGTGGCATTACTGACCTATATCATCTCTGTGATCACATACTCCCTGTGACCTACCTATGTTCTATAGTATTAGCCAACAATATGATCTTTTTAGTCTGTATGATATGTGGTTCCTTTGTTATCTGGTTTGTCTTGATGATATAAGTTGTCTCTACTATATTAATAACCAAAATGACCTCAGTAGTCCCTTTGATCTATATAGCCTTTATGACTTTTGTAGCTTCTGTGACCTGCATATCCTCTTTTTTCTGTGTAGCATCTATGGACCTACTTGATTCTACTACATGCAATTACTCTAATACTTGTGTAACCTCAATTAACTGAGTAACCTAACTGAGTGCCGCTATGACCTGAGGAGTTTATATGGTCAGCAAATTCTGTATGGACTATGTAGCCTATAATATCTGAAAAAAACAAAACAAAACAAAACAAAACAAAAAACACTTTGGATTGAGCAGTTTATATCTTCTGCACAGACTCTGTCTTGTGTAAAATTTGGCATGAAGAGCCTAAATGACATTAATAGACTATATGACTTCAGGATGCAATAAGACCAGCATAGATTCTAAGACTTTTTGTCTTCCATGAGTGATGCAGTCTCTATATCCTGAGAATATTCTATGGGCTGTGTATGTATTATCTATTGACTTAGAAGCCTCTAAAATGTGTTATTGTTATTATCTGTATAACCTTTGTGACCTGAAATGCTTAATTTACTTAACCTCTATCATCATATTAGCCTAATGACCATAGTTCCTCTATGTCCTACATATCCTCTATTGCTTCAGAAGCCTATAAGAAAGGGAAGCCCCTACTAGATGAATATTTTCTATGACCTATGTAACTATCATGGGTATAACAATCTCTATGACTTGAGTAGCCTCTTTAGTTTGCACAAACTCTATTGCCTGCATAACCTCTATGGTCTTGACAGACTCAATTGACTAAAGAGGACTTTTTGACCATTTTATCCTCTTGGACTTATGTGACCCAAATGGTCTGAGTAATGTAAATTGTGTTAGTAGCCCATATAACCAAAGAGGGTTGTATGACCTGTGAAACCTCTGTGACTGATATAGCCCTTATATCCTGAGTGACCAAAATCATATGAAAAGACTGTATGACCTGAAGTCATATACTACCTGTGGGGTATCTATGATCTATGTAGTGTCTATGACCTCTGTAGCACCTATGACCTGCATAGCCTCTATTTGGAGAATAGCCTCTATGGACTGAATTGCCTCCTTTGCCAGAGTAATCCATTTGACCTGCATATATTCTATGGTCTGCACCTGCTCTATTTTCTGAGTAACCTTATAGCCGGAGGCAATTTTATGACCTGAGTCTCATGTTAGCAGCATAGACTCTATGCCATATATTGCCTGTATCCCAAGTAGGTTAATGACTTCAGTAGCATATATGGCCTAAGCAGCTTCTTTGACCTGCATATCCTCTTTTGCTGAGTGACTCGACCTGAGTAGCATCTTTGGTGTAGTTTCTTTTACTATGCTGGTCCTGAATAGCCAACACAATCTGTATAGCCTGTATGAACTGAGTAACTATGATGACCTGCATAGCATCTGTGGCCCACAGATATCTGTTTCCTCTGTACTCTATGATCTGTGTGGCCTCTTTGAACTGAGTAACCTATATGACCAGCAAAACCTGTGATCTCTCCAAACTCCATGAAATCTGGTTTCACTCTGATACCTGTATAGAAGATATGACCTGAGTAACAGCTCTGATCTGCATTGACTCAAAAACCTATATAGCTTTTACGGCTTGAGAATTTTCTAAGATCTGAGTAACCCTTCAAATGGCATGGACTACGTTGTCTGACTAGTCCCTATTTTCTGTGTACCATTTATGTCTAGAGCATCCTCTATGAGTTGAGTAGCCTCTGTGACCATGATAGCCTCTATGAACTATGCAACTTTATGACCTGCTTATATTTTGTGACCTCATAGACTTCAAGAACTCTATAACTCTATGACTTTTATAGCCTTTATGACCTTACAAATTTTCATTGCCTGTAAATCCTGCTTAGCCTGCAAATCTGTACTCTGGTGAAACATTTTAGATGCGCTAAAAATGGAATCATGTCATTGGCTAAAAGTGAGAGTTTGAGTTCTTCTTTTCCTATTCATATCCCTTTAAATGCTTTGGTTTGTCTAATTGCTCTGGCTAGATTTTCAAGGAAGATGTTGAATAAAAGTAGTAAAAGAGGGCATCCCTGCCTTTTTTCCAGTTTTTAGAGGGAATGTTTTCATTTTTTCTCCATGTATAATGATGTTGGCCATGGGATTAGAATAGATAACTTTTACAATTTTGAGGTGTGATCCTACTATCTCTATTTTTTCAAGTGTTTTCAGCATAAAATGTTGCTGTATTTTGTCAAATACTTTTTCTGCATCTACTTAAATAATCATGTGATTTTTACCTTTAAGTCTGTTGATGTGAATTACATTTATTGATTTTTGTATATTGAACCAACCTTGCATCACTGAGATGAAACCCACGTGATCATGGTGCACTATATTTTTAATATGTTTTTACATGCACTTTTTTAAAATATTGTTAAGAATTTTTGCATCTCTGTACCTTAGGGAAATTGATCTGAAGATTTCTTTTCTCAATATGTCTTTGTCTGGTTTTGGTATCGGGGTAAAACTAGATTTATATAATGAGCTTAGAAGGTTTCCCTCCTTTTTTATTTCATGGAATGCTTTGAGAAGTATTGGAATGAGTTCTTTTTTAAAGGTCTTGTATAACTCAGCTGATAATTCATCTGGTCCTTGACTTTTCTTGGTTGGTAGACTTTTGATGATTTTTTCTATTTAATTGTTTGAAATTGATCTGTTTAAATTGTGTATGCTCTCCAGATTCAGTTTGTGTGGATCATGTTTCTAGAAACCCACTGATGTCGTTGAGATTTCTATTTTTTTGGAGTATAGATTTTCAAAATAGCTTCTAATTATGCTTTGTATTTGAATAGTGTCTTTTGGGACATTTTACTTCTCATCACAAATTTTAGTAATTTCAGTTTTCCTTTTCCTCTTCATTAGTGTGGCTAAGGGTTTATCAATTTTGTTTACTTTTCAAAGAAGCAATTCTTTTGTCATTTTCTTAAATTGTTTCTTTTTTTTGAATTTCACCAATTTTAAGCTCTAATTTTAATTTTTCCTATCTTGCATTACATTGGATGTTGATCTGTTCTTTTTAATAGGGCATTGATCTGTATTGTTAGGTCATTTTTTGCACACTTTCTCTTCTTTTATTAAATGTGCTCCAGGCAATGAATTTTCCTCTTAGTACTGCTTTCAGAGTATCCCAAAGAGTTTGATATGTTATATTGTTATTCTCATATACCTCTAAGAAATTTTTTATCTCCTCCCTGATATCTTCTGCTATCCTTGCATCATTCATTAGCATATTAATACTTTCCAGGTGTGGGGGTACTTTCTGTTTTTTATTTTATCATTGATATCTAATTTCAATCCATCATTATCTGACAGAACACAAGGTAATCTATCTATTTTTTGTACTTGCTAAGAATAGCTTTGTGGCATAATATATGATCTATTTTAGAGTAGGGTCCGTGTGCTGCTGAGAAGAAAGTGTATTCACTAGTTGATGGATGAAATATTCTATGTCTGGTAAGTCTAAATTTTTGATTGTGTTATTGAATTCTATGGTTTCTTTGTTGAATTTTTGTTTGAATGATCTGTCCAATTGTGAAAGAAGTGTGTTATCATCACCTAGTATTAATGTGCTTTGGACTATTTGATTCCTGCAATTGAGGATAATTTGTTTGATGTAAATGGATGTGACATTGTTTGGGTCATAAATATTTATGATTATTATGTCTTGCTGATTCATGCTTCCCTTAAGCAGTATGATATGTCTTACTTTATCCCTTGTGACTAACTTTGGATTGAAGTCTGCTTTATCTGCTATGAGGATGAAAACCCTGCATTTTTATTAAGTCTGTGTTCATGGTATGTCTTTTCCCATCCTTTCATCTTTAGTATGTGGGTTATGTGGGTATCCTTTTGTATGAGATGAATCTATTGAAAGTAGCATATTGTTGGGTCTTTCATTATAGTCCAATCTGCCAGTCTGTGTCTTTTGTTTGATGAGTTTATGCCATTAATATTCAGGATTATTATTGAGTTATGACTTGTATTCTCAATCATTTTGCTTTATTTTTGGTTTTTAACTTGACTTATTTTCTCCTTTCATTGGCTTTTCCTCTAGGGTAGTTCACCACTTTGATGACTTGCATTGTTGTTTTTCAGTTCCTCCTCATGAAATATTTTGCTCAGGCTTTCTACTTGTAAATTACTTTAGCTTTTGTTTATCATGGAAGGATTTTATTTCAACCTCAGTTCTGAAGGCAAGTTTTGCTGGGTATAATATTCTTGTTTGACATCCATTTTATTCCAAGCTTGAAATATATTGTTTCAAGCCCTTCTAGTTTTTATGGCTGGGCTGGGAAATCTTCTAATATTGGTATCGGTTTATGTAATCTGTTGCTTTTCTCTTGTACCATTTAAAATTATATCTTTATTTTGTATGTTAGACATTTTGATTATAATGTTTCTTGGTGTGGATCTATTGTGATTTGGTACATTTGGTGTCCTGGAAACATCTTGTAATTGATTTTCCATTTCATTCTTCAGATTTGGGAAACTTTCTGACATTATTTCATTTATTAGATTATTGGTTCATTTGTTTTATAGCTTTGTGCCATATTCAATCCCATTAATTCTGCAATTTGGTGTTTTCATGATATCCCATAATTCTTGGATGTTATGTTCATGATTTCTTACCACCTTTTCTGTTTGATCAACATTGTTTTAAAGATTATGTATTTTGTCTTTATTGTCTAAGGTTCTGTCTTCCAAGTTTTCTAGTCTGTTGGTTATGCTATCTATTGAATTTTTAATTTGATTTATTGTTTTCTTCATTTCATTGATTTCTGTTTTTTTTTCAAAATCTCTCTTTTGCTATTTTAACTTTTTATTGTTGTGATCATTGCCTGCATTTGCTTTCTTACCTCATCCTTTGCTTCTCAGATCATTTTAATTATGTACATTCTGAATTCCCTTTCTGACATTTTCCTGCTCTCACTGGATTATATTGGTATCGTATGTAGATTTATTTGGGATACTTCTTTCCCTTTTTTATGCTATTCATGTATCTTCCTTTCTAGCAGGATGAATTTGAGCATTTCATGGCCCCCCTATAGACTTGTAGTGTCCCTTTATGTTTCCAATACCTCACTGTGCTTAGTCACACAGGCACTCAGAGAATGCTACAGCTGTGATCCCAGGAGAATACACAGACTAGAGAATACACAGACTTTGACAGCAACCTACTGGTGGTGGATTAGCAGGAATGGAGAAAGCTGGAGTAGGAAGTTACAGAAATTTCCAGTGATATCTCAAAGGAAGGATTGGGAGACCAGGCAAAGTGTATCAGAGTTGAGATCCCTGTGGACTCAGATACTGAATGAGAAGCAACAGCATTTATTTCTTAGCCTGAATTTGCTTTATTCCTATCCCATCATTCTATGCACCTATTTCTTCACATGGAAATGTATATTCTGTTCCTTTATACATTGGTTACATAGAAAATTTGATTTTTAGAGGAGTTCATCCTAAATATTTTCCGTGAGTCTCAGAGGAGCCTTCAGACTTGGTCTTTTGAAACTGATGGAACACTTAAAAATATAAAGACTGTTAGAAATGGTGTACATATATTTTGGCAGGCTACCAGGGTTTGAACTCAGAGACAATCAACCACTGAGCCACATCCCCATCTGTATTTTTTATTCATTTAAAGACAGGGTTCCACCAAATTACTCAGTACCTCACTATTGCTGAGGCTTTGTTGAAGTCATGATCCTCATAGGGGTGTGCAATAGCACCAAGTGGACTAATGTAGTTTTGGGTTCTGGAATGCAATATTATTCTTTATATATTAGGTGTCCCCCAAAATCTCATTTAATAATGCAAAAATTGTCATTGATAAAATATTACACTATGTTAGATGTAGTCTAATAAAACTACTCATGTCCTTTAGAATACCCAGATCATAATGTCTATGCATAAAACTATTGAGACATGTCAAGTTACTCAGAATATTAGAGGTCATAGAAGCCACATGGGTCACAGATTTTTTTTTTTTCATTTTTAGATGTTATCAAAGCCAGCCAGGTGCCATGACTTGGGTGATTAATGCAGAAGAATCAAATATTTAAAGCTAGCTTCAATAATGGTTAGGTGCTAAGCAACTCAGTGAGACCCTGTTTCTAAATAAAACACAACATACTGCTTGGAATGTAGCTCATTGTTAGAGTGTCACTGAGTTCAATACCAAATAAGAACAACAACAACAAAAAAATTTTAGGTCATATATGCTGTACTAGTGAGAGAACATACACCAGTTTTATGATTGAGTACAGGGTGTCCTCCAAAATCTCATGTGTGAGAAATGCTACAGATTTAGGTAAAATGATTAATTCATCAGATTGTTAATTTAATCACTGTATTAATCTTCTGATAGGAATTGACTTCATTGTAAACATAGATAGTGACTAGAGAAGCTGTGTCATATTGTCTCTCTTAAATATATATATGGATATATATTTGCTATAAATAGAATCTAAGTAGCCTGCATTACATCTATAATTTTAATATATTCCATGACCTGTACAGTCTCACTGAACTATATAGCCAACAGAAGAGCAATAAATTATATTTTTCTTTTTCTCATAACCATGTCATCGTTATTGTGCTGGCATGAGTGACAAAGTTCCAGCTTTTGGTAACAAATACATAATATTTACAGCCTTAGTTTTGTCTTTATTTTTCTCCTGGCTCTTTTGTCAAAAACATTATACTACAATGCAAAATACTTTCTCTTTTAAAGAACATAGCTTTTACTTTTTTTTCACATTTTTTTTTATTGTAAACAAATGGGATACGTGTTTTTTCTCTGTTTGTACATGGCGTAAAGGCATACCATTTGTGTAATCATAAATTTACATAGAGCAATGTTGTTTGATTCATTCTGTTATTTTTTCCCTTCCCCCCACTCCTCCCACCCCTCTTTACCCTCTATACAGTACTTCCTTCCTCCATACTTGCCCCCCTCCCTAACCCTAACTCTAACCCTTCCCTCCCCCCCATTATGTGTCATCCTCCACTTATCAGCGATATCATTCGTCCTTTGGCTTTTTGAGATCGGCCTATCTCACTTAGCATGATATTCTCCAATTTCATCCATTTGCCTGCAAATGTCATAATTTTATCATTCTTTATGGCTGAGTAATATTCCATTGTATATATATACCACAGTTTCTTTATCCACTCATCAATTGAAGGGCATCTAGGTTGGTTCCACAGTCTGGCTATTGTGAATTGAGCAGCTATGAACATTGATGTGGCTGTATTTCTGTAGTATGCAGATTTTAAGTCCTTTGGGTATAGGCCAAGGAGTGGGATAGCTGGGTCAAATGGTGGTTCCATTCCAAGTTTTCTAAGGAATCTCCACACTGCTTTCCATAGTGGCTGCACTAATTTGAAGCCCCACCAGCAGTGTATGAGTGTACCTTTCTCCCCACATCCTCGCCAACACCTGTTGTTGCTCGTATTCTTGATAATCGCCATTCTAATTGGGGTGAGATGGAATCTTAGGGTGGTTTTGATTTGCATTTCTCTTATTACTAGAGATGTTGAACATTTTTCCATATGTTTGTTGATTGCTTGTAGATCTTCTTCTGTGAAGTGTCTATTCATTTCCTTAGCCCATTTGTTGACTGGACTATTTGAATTCTTGGAGTAGAGTTTTTTGAGTTCTTTATAGATTCTGGAGATTAGTGCTCTATCTGAAGTATGACTGGCAAAGATATTCTCCCACTCTGTAGGCTCTTTCTTCACATTGCTGATAGTTTCCTTTGCTGAGAGAAAGCTTTTTAGTTTGAATCTATCCCAGTGGTTGATTCTAGCTTTTATTTCTTGTGCTATGGGAGTCCTGTTAAGGAAGTCTGGTCCTAGAACAACAAGGTGAAGATTTGGACCTACATTTTCTTCTATAATCTGCAGGGTCTCTGGTCTGATTCCGAGGTCCTTAATCCATTTTGAGTTTAGTTTCGTGCATGGTGAGAGATATGGGTTTAGTTTCATTCTGTTGCATATGGATTTCCATTTCTCCCAGCACCATTTGTTGAAGAGGCTATCTTTTCTCCATTGCATATTTTTGGCCCCTTTGTCTAGTATGAGAAAATTGTATTTATTTGGGTTTGTGTCCGTGTCCTCTATTCTGTACCATTGATCTACCTTTCTATTTTGGTACCAATACCATGCCGTTTTTGTTACTATTGCTTTGTAGTAGAGTTGAAGATCTGGTATTGCAATACCCCCTGTTTCACTCTTCCTGCTAAGGATTGCTTTAGCTATTCTGGGTTTCTTATTCTTCCAGATGAATTTCATAATTGCTTGCTCTATTTCTGTAAGGTACACAATTGGGATTTTAATTGGAATTGCATTGAATTTGTATAGCACATTAGGTAGTATGGCCATTTTGACAATATTAATTCTTCCTATCCAAGAACATGGAAGATCTTTCCATCTTCTAAGGTGTTCTTTAATTTCTTTCTTTAGTGTTGTATAGTTCTCATTGTAGAGGTCTTTCACCTCTTTTGTGAGATTGATTCCCAAGTATTTTATTTTTTTCAATGCTATTGTGAATGGGGTAGTTTTCCTAATTTCTCTTTCTGAAGATTCATCACTTATGTATAAAAATGCGTTGGATTTATGGGCATTGATCTTGTAACCTGCTACTTTACTGAAATCACTTATGAGTTCTAAGAGTTTTCTGGTGGAATTTCCTGGTTTCTCTAAATATATAATCATGTCATCAGCGAACAGGGATAGTTTGAGTTCTTCTTTTCCAATTCGTATCCCTTTAATTTCTTTGGTTTGTCTAATTGCTCTGGCCAGAGTCTCAAGAACGATGTTGAATAGAAGTGGTGAAAGAGGGCATCCCTGCCTTGTTCCAGTTTTTAGGGGGAATGCTTTCAATTTTTCACCATTTAGAATGATATTAGCCATGGGCTTAGCATAAATGGCCTTTACAATGTTAAGGAATGTTCCCACTATCCCTATTTTTTCTAGTGTTTTGAGCATGAAGGGGTGCTGTATTTTATCAAATGCTTTTTCTGCATCTATTGAAATAATCATGTGATTCTTGACTTTAAGTCTATTAATACGGTGAATTACGTTTATTGATTTCCTGATGTTGAACCAACCTTGCATCCCTGGGATGAAACCCACTTGATCATGGTGCACTATCTTTTTAATATGTTTTTGTATGCGATTTGCTAAAATTTTGTTGAGAATTTTTGCGTCGATGTTCACTAAGGATATTGGTCTGAAATTTTCTTTCCTTGATGAGTCTCTGTCTGGTTTAGGTATCAGTGTGATATTGGCTGCATAGAATGAGTTTGGGAGGGTTCCCTCCTCTTCTATTTTATGGAATACTTTGAGAAGTATTGGAATGATCTCTTCCTTAATGGTTTTGTAGAACTCGGCTGAGAACCCATCTGGTCCCGGACTTTTCTTTGTTGGTAGGCTTTTGATGACTTCTTCTATTTCAGTACTTGAAATTGGTCTATTTAAATTGTTTATGTCCTCCTCATTCAGTTTAGGCAATTCATATGTCTCTAGAAACCTGTTGATGTCTTCGAAATTTTCTATTTTGTAGGAGTATAGATTTTCAAAATAGCTTCTAATTATGTTTTGTATTTCCATCCTGTATGTTGTGATATTTCCTTGTTCATTCCGAATTTTAGTGATTTGGGTTTTCTTTCGTCTTCTCTTTGTTAGTGTGGCTAAAGGTTTATCAATTTTGTTTATTTTCTCGAAGAACCAACTATTTATTTTGTCAATTTTTTGTATTGTTTCTTTAGTTTCAATTTCATTGATTTCAGCTGTGAGTTTAACTATTTCCTGTCTTCTACTACTTTTGGTGCTGTTCTGTTCTTCTTTTTCTAGGGCTTTGAGCTGTAGTGTTAGGTTGTTTATTTGTTGAGTTTTACTTCTTTTATTAAATGCGCTCCATGAAATAAATTTCCCTCTAAGTACTGCTTTCATAGTGTCCCAGAGGTTTTGATATGATGTTTCTTTGTTCTCATTTACCTCTAAGAATTTTTTAATTTCCTTCCTAATATCTTCTGTTATCCATTCATCATATAATAGCATATTGTTTAATCTCCAGATGTTGGAATAGTTTCTGTGTTTTACTCTTTCATTTATTTCTAACTTCAATCCATTATGATCTGATAGAATACATGCTAGTGTCTCTATCTTCTTGTATTTGCTAACATTAGCTTTGTGGCATAATATATGGTCTATTTTAGAGAAGGATCCATGTGCTGCTGAGAAGAAAGTGTATTCACTCTTGGTTGGATGGTATATTCTATAAATGTCCGTTAAGTCTAAATTATTGATTGTGTTGTTGAGATCTATGGTTTCTTTGTTCAATTTTTGTCTGGAAGATCTGTCCAGTGGTGAGAGAGGCGTGTTAAAATCACCTAGTATTATTGTGTTGTGGTCTATTTGGTTTCTGAAATTGAGAAGGATTTGTTTGACATACATAGATGAGCCACTGTTTGGGGCATAGATGTTTATGATTGTTATATCTTGCTGATTTATGCTTCCCTTAAGCAGTATGAAATGACCTTCTTTATCCCTTCTGACTAACTTTGGCTTGAAGTCCACATTATCAGAAATGAGGATGGATACTCCAGCTTTTTTGCTGAGTCCATGTGCATGGTATGTTTTTCCCCATCCTTTCACCTTTAATCTATGGGTATCTTTTTCTATGAGGTGAGTCTCTTGCAGGCAACATATTGTTGGATCTTTCTTTTTAATCCAGTCTGCCAGTCTATGTCTTTTGATTGATGAATTCAGGCCATTAACATTCAGGGTTATTATAGAGAAATGATTTGGTTTTCCTGGTCATTTGGTTCATTTTTAAAATTTTGTTTGTTTATTTGTTTGACACAACTTGTTTCCTCCTTTATTTGACAATTCCTTTAGGATAATTCCTCCCTTTGCTGATTTGCTTTGTTTTTCATCTCTTCCTCATGGAATATTTTGTTGAGAATGTTCTGTAATGCTGGCTTTCTTTTTGTAAATTCTTTTAGCTTTTGTTTATCATGGAAGGATTTTATTTCATCGTCAAATTTGAAGGTAAGTTTTGCTGGGTATAAGATTCTTGGTTGGCATCCATTTTCTTTCAGGGCTTGAAAAATGTTGTTCCAGGACCTTCTAGCTTTTAGGGTCTGGATTGAAAAATCTGCTGATATGCGTATTGGTTTCCCCCTGAATGTAATTTGGTTCTTTTCTCTCACAGCCTTTAAAATTCTGTCTTTATTTTGTATGTTAGGTATTTTCATTATAATGTGCCTTGGTGTGGGCCTGCTGTAATTTTGTGTATTTGGAGTCCTGTAAGCCTCTTGAACTTGATTTTCCATTTCATTCTTCAGATTTGGGAAATTTTCTGATATTATTTCATTGAATAGGTTGTTCATTCCTTTGGCTTGTTTCTCTAGACCTTCCTCAATCCCAATAATTCTTAAATTTGGCATTTTCATGATATCCCATAGTTCTTGTAGATTCTGTTCATGATTTCTTACTGTCTTCTCTGTTTGTTCAACTTTGTTTTCAAGGTTAAATATTTTGTCTTCAATGTCTGAGGTTCTGTCTTCCAGGTGTTCTATCCTATTGGATATGCTTTCTATGGAGTTCTTAATTTGGTTTATTGTTTCCTTCATGTCAAGGATTTCTGTTTGTTTTTTTTTTCAATATCTCTAACTCTTTATTGAAATGATCTTTGCTTCCTGTATTTGCTCTTTTAACTGTCGATTGGTGCGATCATTCAATGCTTGCATTTGCTCTTTCATCTCATCGTTTGCTTCTCTGATCATTTTAATTATGTACATTCTGAACTCCTTTTCTGTCATTTCTTCTGCCATGCTGTCATTGGGTTTTATTGATGTAACATCTAGATTTGTTTGCAGCATTT
The DNA here is from genome assembly GCF_902686455.1 of Sciurus vulgaris. NCBI lineage: Eukaryota > Metazoa > Chordata > Mammalia > Rodentia > Sciuridae > Sciurus > Sciurus vulgaris. The sequence continues at coordinate 2,201,975 of NW_027632437.1, forward strand.
TCTTTCCTTGTTTCCTCATATTGTTCAGATATCAGTGGACCGCTGAGATATTGCAGATTTCCTCTGTTGATTTACAATGTCCCTGAAGATTTCTATATATATCCCCTCTTAGCCTTCAGTAGGCTGAAGTCTTGGAGGAAGTTGATAATGCGGTGCTCCACAAGGAAGCTGCCTCTCTAGGAGTGGTGGCCTTCACGGGGGGTATATTCCCTGCTAGTGGGCAGAGGTGCCTCCACTTGTTGACCAATGGTCATCCAAAGGGGACCTAGGCTGTGGGCTAAGGCAAGGCCTGTTTGGGCCTGTGTCTCTGGTTTTACCGTCCTTGTGGGGAAACCTCACCAGGCAGGGAAGACTCACCCAGTGGGGAGGTCTCGCTGGTCAGTTTCCTCCTAGAAGTTCCCCTCAATTTACAGCTACTGCCTGGGCTGGGCTGCCTTCCTCTGCAAAGTTTCCAGGGGTCCGGCCCTACCTCCTGGGCCTGGGAGCCTCACCCTTCGCAGATGAATCTCCTTAGGCTGCCCCTCCTCAGAGAATTTGCCCACAGGCCTGGAACCTTCGCTCTGCCCTAAGCCTGTCTCTGTGCAGCTCTTCCATCCAGAAACCTCCTAGATCCTGGGACCCTGTTCTGCACCTAATCGCCTGGCTGCGTGGCCCCTCCTCTGACCAGCCACCTGTGGCCCCGAACAATCACTCTGAGTCCCAGAGACCCGCCACAGGCCTCTTCCTCCAGACAGCTGCCCAGTATGCCGGTGCGGTCACTAGGAGTCCAAGAAACTCACTTCGTGCCTCCTCCTCCCACCAACCACCCGTAGCCCGGGGCAATCAATCACTCCGAGTCGAAGTGACCCTCCCCGTTCCTCCTCCTTCTCCAGATAACCCCCCGGGTGTTCAGGAGCAGTCCCTCTGAGTGGCTCTGAATCCATGTGACCCGCTGCACGGGTCCTCTGTGCACCGCCCGGAGCTCAGGTGCGGCCACTCAAGACCAAGCATCAAACCATGCTTCTCCTCCAGGCAGCCCCCCTGTGTTCAGGAGCTGTCACTTTAAGACCAAACAACTCACCTTCTCCTCTGAGCAGCCGCCTGGAGCGCTAATGCCGTCACTGCGAGTCCAAAGGACCCGCCGCGCTCCTTCTCCTCCTTCTCCTACTCCTCCGGGCAGGCCCCGGGGTTCAGAAGTGGTCAGAGTCCAAACAGCTCGCCACGCAGCCCCTTCTCTGGCAACCGCCTGTAGCTCTGGTGTAGTCACCCTAATCCAAGTGGCCGCTCCTCTTCCTCCTTGTCCTCAGGGCAGGCCCCGGTGTTCAGAAGCGTCGTTCTGATTCCAAACAGCTCGCCGGGCAGCTTCTCCTCTGGCAACCGCCTGTAGCTCTGGTGCAGTCTCTCCGAATCCAAGTGGCCACGCTCCTCTCCTCCTCCTCAGGGCAGGCCCCGGTGTCCTGAGTCCACACAGTTCTCCTCGCCACTCTTCCCCTGGGCAGCCGCCGGAGCCCCAGTGGCTGCTCCGAGTCCCAGCGCTGTGCCGAGCGGCCTCCTTTACGGCGCTCCCAGCTATCCGAGTTCACTGCTCCAGCGGGGGGAGGGGTGTCTCGCCGGCAGTTCTACTTCACAAAGTTTCCTGCGTTCCGGGACCCCCGTCCCATCCGGGATGCCCCCCCAGGGGGTGAGAGTCACCCGGCTGCTTTGATTTGGTCCCAAGCGTCTCAATATCTCCTCTTTTGAATCCTGAGTCCTGGAGCAACATGAAATGCAGCCACCCTCTAGGCCGCCATCTTGAAAACCCCATAGTTTTTACTTTTTTACAACAAAGTACATTTTCATACCTCTAATGTTCTTGTATTGCACTTTTTGATGTTGTTCTTCTTTTAAAATTTACATTCTGAATAAAACTATATAAACTTTCTGAATTTAGATGAATTACATTTTCTTCAATGAAGTAAGGTCATTTATTATACTTTAATTAAAAGATAAATATTTTGTATATAGAAAAACATATGTAATCAGAATTTTTTAGTCATTTTCTTTTTATTGAAGACCCAAATCCACAAACCAAACAACCTTAAATTGTTTTTCAATATACCAACAATTTACAAACGCACAAAACACATTGTCTTATACAACTTAGGGAGCCAAGAATACTTTAATTCATATGCAGCTGTAGCAAATTAATCAGATGTCTCTTTAAGAAATATATTTATAAATATTTATTCCACTTTTGTTAAATCTAAGTTATCGATGAATTTTTTGTATGCTACCAAGGAAAGCTAAGATATCATACAACTACTTAACACTTGAAGTTACCCTTTCCTTCTTTAAAAAAAATTCCTAGAAACAATAGATATATATTAATGATTTTATAGAAACCAATACTATATATTTTGATCACCAAGCAAAATAAGTGTTAATTAATTTAAATACATGAAAAATGTTATCTATCTAAATTTAGCCAAGTGAACTGAAAGTCATTTGGATCCATTTTGTTATAAGTTTTCAAGTGCTTTTTCATTAATATGTCAATTTTGGCACCATGTACATGATATAGTGATGCAACCACATATAAATGCAACATACAATATAGAGGTATGTACACACATGCATAAAACTGAGAGAAAATAAAGTTTTTAGAGCTTATATCAGGCACTGTATTCTCAAAGACCGAATTAAAAAAGACATACAGTTATGAAAAAGACTGTCATACTTGATTTAAAATTAGGATGAATTTTTATATTATGACTCAGACATGTGAAAGACCTCTGCATTTGGCAATGTTAGGAGTAGGTTCTGTCAGCCATGGTGAACACTGAAATCAAGGTTCAGGTAGCCACACATTCTGCAAGTGGGAAAATACTCTTTTATCATGAATGTTGTATATTCTCCCTACTTAGATCACTTAGAAGGAGGTTTCATTTTTTTCAGTGTATTCAAGATCTAACCCTTAAATAAAAAGACATCTGAAAACAAAAAACAGTAGACTAGAAGCTCCAGATAGTCAAAACAAGAATAATTGGTGCAAGACCAAATGAAAATTCACACAAACACACACAGAACAAAACCTGTTGAACTCAGGCATAGAAGTTTGAAAAGTTGATACATCCTTAATATAGTAAAGAACACATGGAAAGTATTAATTGCAATGGAGTTCACTTTTCAATCAGTTTAAAGCCAGATCAAATATTTACAGAATGTGCAAGCCCAGAAAGTCTTCAGGAAAGTGTTTAAAATTTAATAAAAACTTGCACTATGACATTTTTTAATTGGAACTGTGTCAGAAGCTCAGCAGGATCACTCCTCCATGACCCCTCAAGGGTGAGAGAGGCTATGGTATGGCTGTGCTTCCATCTGAGGGGCCTACATGCCTTGGTCCCTGTCCAGCAGCACTGGGCCTGCACTGCTACCCTGCTCTGACATCCAGAAATCCAAAATTCTCCCCAAATACTCCCACAGTCTTGTATCCCCCTATCCACGGGACACACAGTATGATCTGGCACACTCATCTAAAGGGTCTCAGGCCACCAGATATTTAGGCACCTAATCAGGAATGTGGGTAGACTTGAGTTGAAATAAACTCCATTCTCTCTGGATTCCAGCATCTGTAATATTTGTACCTGTGCACAACCAGGCACCAGTGCTGCCTAGTTCACACAAAGCCCCATTCTGTAGGGTAGGAGGAGGACTAGCTTATTTCTGGGCCCAGTGGGTCACACTTGACCTGGAGGCCTCCCAGCACATAGATGTTCAGGCAACGTGGGTATGCTGTGTGCATAATTATTGTGGTGACTCTGTGCAAATGGTGTGTGTACTTGTGGAGTGGGTGTATGAATGTGTGGTGCATGAGTAGTGTGTGTGTATGTGGACAGTGCATTAGTGTATTAGTGTAAACATGGAGAGTGTGTGAGGAGTGGGTGGCCATGTGGAGTGTGCATGAGGATCGAGTGTGTATGCAGAGAGTGCTGAGGAGTTGAGTGTCCATGTAGAGTGCACATGTGGAGTGAGTGTGCATGTATACTGTTCATGAGGCATGAGTGCAAATGGAATGTCTATAAGGAGTTGCACGTGAATTTTTCATCAGGAGTGACTGTCTATGTGGAGTTTCCATGAGGAGTGATTGTGCATATGAAAGTCGCATGAGGAGTGAGTGTGCATGAGGAAAGAGTATGCGGTTGGTGTGTGCATGAGTGTGTGTGCATGTGGAGTGTTCCTGAGGAGTGAGTGTGTGTGCAGAGAGTGCTGAGGAGTTGTGTCCATGTGGAGTGTGCATATGGAGTGAGAGTCCATGTGGAGTGTGTGTGAGGAGTAAGTGTCCATGTGTGTTGTACAAGATGAGTGAATGTGTCTGTGGACACTGGATGAGAAAAAGTGCATGTGGGGTGTGCATAAGTATGAGGATTGTGTGTCCATGTGGACAGTGTATGAGGAGTGAGTGTCCATGAAGGGTATGTATGTTGAGTGTGCAAATAGAGAGTTTGTGTGTTTGGGAGTGTATTTGGGGTGTGCATACACAGTGTGCATGAGGACAGAGTGTGTGAGGGTGCCCATGAGCAGTGAGCAAGCATGTTGATGTCCACGTTGGCATAAAGGGTCCTGGGGACCTGCAACCTGGTGTTGCAGTGTGCATACCTGGCCACTCTCCAATACAGAATTGCTCTTTTGGGCTCTGAAGTCTCTGAGCCTCACCCACCCTAGTTTCTTACTGCCTCCCCTCCCACCTTAGGCCAGGAGACCAGGCCTGGAAGGGGAAGGAAAAGCAAGGGTTCTGCCAGTATCTAACCAAATGCCCATGGTGGGTGGTGAAAGGGAGGGGAGGCTGCCAGCCTCTGGATCTTTTCCGTGTTACCAAGACAGGCACTGTGCATGGGGAGTTCTGCCCCCAACCCCATGAGATCAGAGTCCCTGGCAGCACCCTCCCTCCCTTTTTATGGGAGGCCCTGACCCAGGTTGCAGGGAGAGGCTTCTAAAAAAAATGCCATGGCAATTTCTGTGGGAAGAAGGAAAAGGTTTCTGGAAAAAATATCTAGCCCAGTCAAGATTGGCAGAAAACCTGGGAATATCCCAGGCACTCCAGACTGCCACTTCCTTTCTTTCCCTTTCCTTCCACAGTGAGTCACAGCCCCAGGACTTTGGGGTCTCCAGGAGGATGCGGGTAGTGCTTGGGGAGAAGCACCCAGACATGGGTTAATTTCCATGGCAGGACTCCAGTATCAGCTGAAGGTGGGCACAGGGAAAGAAAAAAGAGGTCTGGGATGTAAGGATGGGATACATGAGGGTCAGGCAGGTGTGTAGGGTTCTGAAGGAGTCTGGCAGGTGGAGACCTGAGGCACAGGATCCAGGCAGGAGAAGGAATGTGAAATAGTCTGGGAGCTGGGGAGTCAGCTAGCCCCCTTCGAAGCCCTACTCAAGACTGGCAGTAAAGAGCTGTCCTGGGAAATAGAGTTAAAGCAAATTCTCAGGCAAGTCCAGAAACAACTTCCACAAAAGAAGGGAAAGAAGAGTTTTAGCCTTAAATGAGAATTAAACCAGGACAAGAAAGGCTCATAGCCATCTGTTAGAAGACTGCCTTGGAATCTGGCTCTCCATCCTGTGCCCAGCACCCCTCAGAGCACACACAGTTGAGGCTCCTGCATTAAGACCTGCAGCAGGAGGCCTCCAAGTTCTCTCTTTCTGGTCCCTGGATTTTCCTGAGTTAAGGTCATTAATGGACTATCTATGGTTCAGCCTATTGCAGGTTAAAGGCATGAGAGTCCGGTTTCTGTTGCTGTGACAAAATACCTGAGGTGAACAACTCACCAGGAGAAAAGGTTTCAGAGGTTTCACTTCATGGTTGTCTAACCCTGCTGCTCTGGCCTATGGCAGCACAGTACAACATGGTAGGAGAGTGTGGCAGAGGAGGCCTGTGCCCCTCATGGAAGCTGATATGCAAACGGTGGCAGGGCCAGGTCCTCCACCCACAAGGCCCTGCCTTCTAAGGGTTCTACATGTAACAACAGCACCACAAACTGGGGGCCAACTTCAACAAATGGGCCTCTGGGTACATTTTCCTCTGGACCTCAACAGGGCACAGGTGGCCTCCTGAAGCAGGGTGTGCAAGTGCAGAGGTTTAGGTGTGGTCAATGAAGGGACAATTGGTTAACAAGGCTGCAGCCATCTCTCCCTCCCATGTTGCTGGTGCCACTATTCTGCCCCCCAACAAACCATTTTACAACCTAGATCATTAGCCCACAAACTTTCTCATCAGTCTTTGTTCAGATTGTAATTAGCCCACAAAATTCCACTAATCGGGAATACTTCCCAGCCATTCTCTCTCTCTCTCTCTCTCTCTCTCTCTCTCTCTCTCTCTCTCTCTCTCTCTCTCTCTCTCTCTCTCCTCTCTCTTTCTCTCTCTCTCTCTTCAGGGTAGAAATTCTGGTTTTCTACTTCATAAAATTACTTGTGTGAGTTCCCACCTCTGAAGTGGTTTTCTGGGTGCTTTCAATCTATGGGTGTGCTGTCAGGGATTGGTCTCCAGCTGGATCAAAGGATCGGATAACCCTTTGCCCAGACTGATTTGGCAGCACAAGCCAGTTGAACCAGGCATGAGGTGGGGCCACTGTGGTTGAACCCCTTCTCTGACCTCTTACAGTCTGAATGTGCAATGCTCCAAATTCATGTTGATGCCTCAACCTCAATACAATGTTATCAGGAGAGCCTTTGGGAGGTACTAGGTAAGGAGCATGGAAACTTCCTGCATGACTCATACTCAGGTCCAGTGAACTCCCTGCCCCAACCACAGGTGAGGCACAGTGGGGAGAACAGACTCCCAATCTGCTGATCCTTGGTCTTAGACTCCAGCCTCCAGAACCCAGAGAATGAACTTCAGTTGTTTATGAGCTTCCTGGTGTGGGATTTGTGGCAGAATCCTGAAAGAACTAAGATACCTGGCACTGGGTGTGGACTATTTTACAAACATGTGAAATATGGAGGTGGAATTGGAGCTGAGTGGAGGGGAGAAACTCAAGGAGATATGAAGTTCATGCTGCATGAATCCACCTTGCCACACACAGACCTTTGCTAAGAAAAGCCAGGTGCAAAGGCACAGGGACACTGGAGGCTGAGTCAGGAGGATTGCCAGTTCCAGGCCAGTCTCAGCAACTTAGCAAGGCCCTATCTCAAAAGGAAAAATAAAAAGGACTTAGTGGTGGAGTTCTCTGGATTTAGGATTCAGTATCAAGAGAAATGGGGACCAGGGAGGGAAAGAAAACAGTCAATGATACCTATTAAGGTGTATCAAGGTGGAAGACTCAGAGTATGACAGGTTCGGGGACCAGACACCAGGTGTGCAGGGAAGAAGAGATATTGAATGCACCCCTCAATACTGCCTGGATGAGGGGATCTATAGCCCAGGGGCCTGTAGTATCTATGCATGGAAAGTGACCAGCATGGTGTGGACCTGCTTTGTCCAGCAAGCTCACATGTGGGATAGTACAGGACCTTCAGGGGTGAACTGATGAGGTCACGAGAGCTCAGACCTAGTCAGGGCATTAATCCATTTGATGAATTAATAAATGAATGAAAAGTTAGGTGATCACTATAAGCAGGGGTATGGTTGGAGGGAGTAGGTCACAGGAGCCAAGACATTGTGGATTACAGCTCCTCCTCTTGGCCTGCCCCTCCCCCTCTCCTGACCTCCTGTCTGCTGGGCTGAGCTTTCTTGGACCATGTAATTCTGCTACCATGTTCTAAATTTGGGCCCAGAGCAATGGTATTGGTCAACTGTGGACTGAACCTCTAAAAACCAAAAATAAATAACCCTGTCCTCCTGTACATTTTTCTCAGGCATTTTGGACACAGTAGCCAAAAGACCACCAGCACCACACAGAGTCCCAGAGCACCTCCTTCCTGGGGTGGCTGCACTGACCCAGTGACTAGCCACTAGGCCAAGGTTCAAAGATGTCCCACCTCCACCTGCTGCCACCCTGTAAAACAAGCCTTTACTCACAATGGACCCTGCTGGGCATGCCAACCACACTCAAAACAAAGTATGCTGCCTTTAAGCCCCAGCAGCCATAATGGACCATACACCCTCCTTCCTTTCCTTCCCTTTCTGGGGCTCAGAAGAGGGAGCAGTGGATGGTTGCCTTTCTGATGGACAGAGAATATGCTGAAAAATCAGTCCCAAATGCACAACTCTTGCTATCTGTTGAACATAGAGAATAAAAATGACTGCAGTTCTGTTTTCTTCTTAGAAAACTTTTTGTGGATCTATCTGAACCTGGGTTTTGGACAGCCTGCTTTTAGCCTATTCTTCTATGTCTCCAAGGTCCAGAGGCTACCCACACCTTATCACTCTCCAGTGCTCTTCCTCTAGACCTGATGAACAGCTCTACTCTTCTGTGCTTGTCCCTCTGGCTACCAGGGATGTCTTTCTAACCAGCATCCAGGTCTTCAGCCATGAAAAACTACTTGGTCACTTAATGATTTCTCCTGTCCCAGTCTCATTTACTCCTGAACCTCTGGTGCCCAGGGGCATCCCGAGTGGGAGACCACACTCTGTAGACACTTAAGTGTCTGGCCTTTTGGTAGCATCCAGGGCTTCAGGCTGCCTCTGCCTTCCAGCCTGAGAATCCCTTTGCATTGCTAGGTTCTTGTCAGGCTTCTTAAGCAGGCCTGATTCCACAAGGCCTGTCAAGCTCTGGGCTCCCTGCCTCAACTATCACAGGTCTCTGAGGCTCTCCTCGACCCACTGGAATCCTGCACCCACCTGTGGGTTCAGCATCTTGTTTGGCAGCACTGCCACCATTTCAGCTCCAGAAGATTCTTTCCTGGATTTATCTTTAATTTGTTTAGCTAAGTAATTTGTACTGAAAAGTGAACTGAGAGAACTTTATAGCTATTTATTTATTTATATCTTTACAGCACTATTTTTATTTTATTTTGAGACAAATTCTTTAAGTTGCAGAGGCTACCCTCAAACTTTCATCCTCCTGCCTCATCCTTCCTGGGCTCAAGAAATACAGGCTGGTGCCACCTGCCAAGTGATGGCTTTTCTCCACCCCTCATCCTGTCTTAGAGGTCACATCTCAGTCAAACATGAAGGTCTATTCAAATCCTTTTATGTACCATTTCAAATTATATCAAATAAACTTCAGTAAAGATAAAGCCACTACTTGCTGTGCCAATGGCACCCTAGCTCAGGAGGTTTTCTTCATGGACTGTTTGGGGCATGCATAGGCAGAGGATCTCATGGGTAAACCACTCCCCTTGGCAAGCTGCAGAGGCTGTCTGCACTCACCAGGCTTTACCACTAGGTAAGAGGCCCAGCATGAGTAGCAAGGGATGCAGACAGGGTGGCCTGCAGCCCCTCACCAGGCACCTGACCCAGCAGGACTTGAACTTGAGACAACCTTCTCCTGAAACTCCTCCTCCAGACCATGATTCTCACCCCAGCCCTAGGGAGACTGCGACAAGAGTATTCCAATTTCAAGAAGCCCTACATTCTCAATGAAATACTGGTAGTGCTTATTCAATTAAAATACTGCTTATTTTTAGGACACAAAAAGATAAAGAATAAAAGTCTAATTGAAACAACATTGATCATGGAGTGTAACTCTTTAATCTGAGTAGTAAATATATGGGAGTTCATTATATTACTTGCCAGACTTTTGTATATATTTAAAGTTTTGTTTTGATAATTTGAAATTTGATCACAGTTATTGCCTTTTTTTAAGGATTTTCTAAAAGATCAGACTTTTTAAACCCTGATAATTTCCAACATATTCCTTTTCAGTTTCCTTTTAAAATAGGTGTTACCAGTAGAAAACTCAAGTCTAGAGCTTCCACAAACTTTCTTTCTTTTTAAGTGGGAGGAGTTGAACCCAGGTTTCACAAATGCTAGGCAAGTGCTGTGCCACTGAGCTGCTCCTCAGAATGTTTTATTATGATACATGTGTCACTATGTTGAATAGACTGGCCTCAGATTTGTGGTGCTCCTGATTGCACCTTGTGAGTGACTGGGATCACAGTTGTGTGTGACCATGCCAGGCCTATGATGCATGTACTGCCTCTTAATGCATAAAAATAAATATACCACCTGTAAATGTTATGATGACCCTGTAGACACACACCTGGGGAACTATCTGGGCAAAGACAGAGGCCATGAGGAGGTGGGATATGAATGTACAAATACACCTTCATATGCCCCCAGAAGAATGGGAGGGGACTCAGACTAATTTTCAATCATATAAGGGCTTGATCACACCAGTGGATGTGTGGTCTGTAAATAATCAGCACCCCATTAGCTGATAGTGAGCAGGAAGCACAGCATAGATGAGCATAAGCACACCATAGATCACATCTCAGTTTGGCAATGACTGGATGTGGTTTTGTTCTTTGTCAGAGTTTACACACTAAGTGTCCAATATAATGGGCTCTGTTAGTATTAAATATCACATGTGGAGCATAAGGAAAGTGCTCCCTGAGTAGGTCTTGCTGTTCAGTCCCAGTGTGTCTTCAAGGGAACCTGGAACCTGGATTGAACTTTGGCCTGCCACTGGGAATGTGGTACTCAGAGTGGTCTGATAGTCATGGTTGATGGTCATGTCTTGTCCACATAACTAATAGGCTGGGTCTTTGCAGCTTGTCAGGAATGCTATGCACATATATCAGCTTGCTTGATGTGCATCTGGCTTCATCATTGAGAGCCTAAGTTTCAGCAGCCCAGAGTGTCATGTAGCATGATGCCTCTATGTGACTGCCTCTCACTAAATGCCACAGAACCAGACACGTGGCCTGTTTTCTCTGGGCATGGATGATCTGCACATGTCCAGAGTTTCCTGCTAGACAGAAGCCTGTCCTGGGTGCCACAGAAGGGGAAATGGTTAGCAGTCTGGTGCTGACTTTGCTGGATTACTCCTGAAACATATCTTTTACCGATGTACTCATTTTGTATCCTACTCTCCTAGTAAAATTCACCCATAAGTATAGAAAACTGATATCCTTGAGAAGATATGATATAGGAAGCACCTGCTAAGAAGTGAAGGACAATGGCCTGGATGTTGCCACAGTGATGTGGCTAGAGCTCAGCTTGTCACCACAGAAGTTCCCAGAAGGGGCAAGGATAATATCCAGACAGAGAAGGAAAGGAATGTGTAGTTTGTTCCTGGCATGAAGCAGTGAGCCCAGTTACAAGAAGTCATTGGCACCAGGGATGGGAACACCAATGGTCCAGTCTTGGTGCTGACCTGTGTCCAGTGTAGAAGAAGATGTCCTGTGGACAGCATCTGGGGAGAGCAGAAAGGATGTGTCCCACCAAGGCCAGCTCCCAAGGCCTGCTTTGCAAACAAAAGTGACCAGTTAATGTTATTACTGTAAAGAAATTTTTGTCCCCACCTTTTGAGACTTACCTCCAGGAGAAGATCAGCACAGGATTAGTAGTTTTAGAAGAATAGTGAGACTGATAACACCCAGTTTTTCCCCTTTAAAAATATTAATATGACTACATCACTTATGAAAACCAAAACCAAAACCAAGAAAAAAACAAAACAAAGTGAGACTTAGAAACTTAATAAGGACCTGAGAAAATTAGCAAGTCCCTGTCTCAAACAGTAAAATGTGCTGCAGATGTGACTTAGTGGTTAAGAACCCCTAGGGTCAATTCCTTGTGCCAAAATAAATAAATAAGAAGGGGAAAGAGAGGAATAAACAAAGATACTGCTCAACCAATGACATCGTGTGGCATTTATCTCCACTTTGACTCAAGCAAACTATTAAACAGAAAGGTACAATAGTAAGTGAAATGCTAAAAATGAAGGTTTCTCATGCTTTAGAATTACATGTTTAAACTGTTAAACATCCAATCCAGAAGTACTGAACACTACTATAAATGGAAATGTATTTCACCATACTTTCATGAATGTTTAAAATTTTGCTGGATAAAAAATTAAGCAAACTTAGAAGCAGCTCAGGAAACAGCAGTCCTACAGAAGGATTGATGCAGGCCATGCTGGAAACATTGAATATTCTATGATCCCAAGTAAAGCAGGAGTGAGTAGGTCCAAGTAATGAATGTGTTCTCAGAACACCTGGGTCCTACTTTGGTCCTGTTCTTCCTATATGAGAGACCTTGGACAGAGACACACCCCACTTAAGCTTAGTCCTCTGTTTATGCATGGGGACATTCCACCCAGGCCACAAGTTTGAATGGTCCTGTGAATCATGAACACTGACATTCTAAGTGATGGCAATAACATAAACCCCTGTGCAAGGATTTTTGCTGGCTTCATTGGATGGAAGACAGATCAGCCACTCCACAGAAATAGTCACTTTTCCAGTAAATGTGGGAAAATTCCAAGAACACTGCAGATAATTTTTATGAGAAAGGGCACAGTTGGCTGGCAAAAGTCAAATGCAAAGGTCAGCCAGACATCCCTTCAGTCAAGTAATTGGCTTCTCCTCACTGCTGACCAAGATGAGCCTAAATGAGACTTTCAGCAGAGAAGAGAAGCAAGCATTAGGCATGCATCTGAGACTTCCCTTCTGAAAAATAAATTTACTTCAACCAAGGAAAGACATCATGAACACACAGCTCACTACCTCAGGCAAAGCACTGTTAATAGGCCAAAGTGAGCGACAGAAATTTGAAGTCAGACTCTGGGATCAATAGGCAAGGAAGGTCCACCCTGAATATTTCATCATCTATTAGCTGGGAAACAACACCACTGGAAGAGTGATCTTGAAGATAGGACATGAACACATGAGGGTGCTGGGACCATACCTAAATATAGAGAATGTGCTCAAGGTCAGAGCTGTCCCATGCACTAAGTGACTACATAATAGGTACCTACCCATGTATCAGGTCAGGTGGTATGTGATGATGTCACTCAGTCCTATTACTAGGTATGCTTCTCTTAATACATTTTTATGAGACAAAAAAGATTTCTAGGTAGATACCATAATATCAGGAATAAAGAAGGTTATTTAAAGAGAAAGGTGTCAATCCACAAGAGCACAAAATGATCTTAAACATTGCACTCCTAAAGACTGCTAAATACATGAAGAAATAAATGGTAAAATAAAGAGAAAACCTATAATCTCAGTAGCTTGAGAGGATGAGGCTGTAGGATCATGACTCAAAGCCAGCCTCAGCAATGGCAATGTGCTAAGCAACTCAGTGAGATTCTGTCTCTAAATAAAATGCAAATTTGGGCTGGGAATGTGGTTCAATTTAATCCCCCATGCCAAAAAAAAAAAAAAAAAAAAAAAAGATAAAAGATAAAAAATAACACAATTATTTTTTGAGATCTCAACAATCCACTCAATTGAAAAGGAAAGAGAAAATTTGTCAGGCTGCAGATTTTTACATTTAAAACTTGACCTAATTTAATTTATGGAACATTCCACTGAAACAACAGGACAAAATTTACTGGTTTCCTGGGTATAAGGAAGAATACTTTCATGACAAAACCTTAGTCTAATCCACAAAATTCTCAATAAAATTAAAAGAATTCTAATTATACAAACTATATGCTCTGATCATAAGAGAATACATTTAAAAAGTGTAACCGTACTATGACTAGAGAGCCTATGAATGTATAGAGTACAGAAATTTAAAAAAGATTACAAACAACTTTAGGCTTACAAATTCAGCAACTTTGATAAATTAGACACTGAAAGACTAGAAGTATAAAACCTTACATGAGAAAGAAATGACCTGAACAGCTCTGTTTCTATTCAAGAATTTGAATTGACTGAAATATTTCCATTAAATCTAGGCTCACGTGGGTTTACTGGTGAAGATAACAAACTATTTTTTATTGGAGTGCAAATTAAATCCAGTGCATGACACATGGTAGGTGTGTGCTGTACCATTTAGCCTCATCCCTAGCAGTTTTCAATTTGAGGAAAGTTCTCACTAAATTGCTGAGTTTGGTCTTGAACTTGCAATCATCCTGTTCTTGGCCTCCAGGGAACCTGAGATTACAGATGTGCACCAATGTGCTCAGGTTTTCTTAACTATAGACCAACATACCTCAAGAAGACATGTGCAAAACCTCTAAAAATTTTAACAAACTGATCTTGGCAATGTAAAATATGGACAATACATCATGACCAAGTGAGAATTTTCCTAGGAATGTAAAAATGGATCAGTCTTTTAAAATCAATAATTTTCTAGTAGATGCAAAACAAAGCACTGGACACAATTTGATACCACTAACAATGAAAACCCATCACACTGAAAATAAAAGGAAGTTCTGAAAGTTTTATCATGTTCCTTCTTTTCTGAAGGAAAAGAAGCTATGGCCAGCATCAACACAATTGTCTTTGTAGAATATTATACTAAAAAGCTCCTACAAGGAAAAAATCACTTTAATGTGACCATGGAATACAAGATCTAGAGGAATATCAACTGTATTCATTCAAAAAATGAAGAGGAAAAGTAAAGACATGGGCTAGGGAGATAGCTCAGCTGGTAGAGTGCTTACCTCGCAAGCACCAGGCCCTGAGTTTGATCCCCAGTACCGCAAGTAAAGACATGAAATTTTTTCATTAGCCACTTCAAACATAGAAATAAAACCTCAGTGAGAAACTAACCCATATCCATCAGAATAAAATTTTAGAAAATTCTGGTAAAAAGGCAGAGAAACTGAATCTCTTTTCATATTGTTGGTGGGAATGTAAAATTAGACAACACATTTAAAAATACTTTGACACTTTCTTAATTATGCATAAGTCCCAGCAGTAGCTCACCTTGGCATCCATCCCAAGGAAATGGAAACATTTCCACAAATATTCTGATATAAATATGTCACAACTGGATTTATAATCACCCACCAAACTGAAAATATTCTCACAAACTTGATGGTGGCCAATGAAGGGCTGCTTGTCCTTGCCACAGAATATAACTAAGCAATAACATGGAAGAACTTACTGACAAACACAGCAACCTACTTGGAGAATGCTGCTGGGCAAAAAGAGCCAATCCACAAAATTTACACAATGTGTAATTCATTAACACACATTGTTGAATACCTGGCATTACAGGCATGCATCACTGTGTACAGATTTTACAAATAATTTAAGGAGGAAATAATACCAATTTACACAAAAGTCTTTGCAAGGGATGCTTATGATATAAATCTCAATCTTGAATGATCATCTGCATTTGAAGAGTCATATAGGAAATAGCTACAGAAGCATGCACACATGCCAGTACATGTAACCCTGGTGAATCTGACTAGGTTTAAACTGGAGCACAGAGTCCAACTTACTAATTGTGCCAGTATGCAAGATGGTTTACCATTAGGAGAAATAGAGTGAAGTATACATTTCTGATTTATTTCTTATAATTGCCCATGAATTTTCACCTGCTCCAAAATAAATTATTTTTAAAAAACAAATAATATGGTTATCAAATGATTAAACATATTGGAGTTTTAAGTCCAAGAAAAATATATTTTAAAAATAAAAACATAACAGTAAAGCTTTATTCTTTCATTTTATTTATATTTCCAAATTATTCTTTAATAATTAGATATTTTTACTGATTAAAGTTTAGAACAATTAAATGGACAAATTCGGCAGATACAAGTTATAAAAATATTGAAAATTAATGTCACTGCAAAAATTATTTTAAATCAATTGCACTTCTATATTTTAACAAGAAATATCAAAAATGATATTTTTGGTTGCTCTGAGGATCAAATCACAAACCTGGTCACCTTTAATTTATTTTAAAATTTTCAGACTGCTTTTACTTATGTTATCATCCTCCTGAGTAGCTGGGAATGGAGGCATGTCTCTTTGCACTCAGCAGAAATTGAACTTTAATATACCACCATTTACAGCAGATATCAAAAAGTGTGAGTACTTATGATAAGTTTCACAAACCATCAAAGAAACATTAATATAAAAACCTGTGGGAGATTTAGAATGGTGTGGGCAATGAGGACAGGATGGAAAAGGAGGAAGCCAAAGGCATGGCAGACAGTGAGAGAACAAAGATTGTCTGTAAATAAGGTCAAATATCTAGCTAACAAATGTGCCCATGGACATAAGCAGAGACCCAACAGAAAGTCTAAAACAGATATGTGGGCATGGGAATAGAAAGTAACACTAAATAAACAAGAGCCTGAAGTCAAAGCAGATAGAAAAAGAAGGAGGGCCTAAAACCTTTGAAAAGAACAAGTCAGTACTTTACTATAGGAGTCCAGACTCTGGCTCTGGGGTCCCTTTTCTTTATTACCTTTGCTATTATAAAAAAAAAAAAAAAAAAAAAAAAAAAAAAAAAACAAAACATACTGCTTGCTTGCTATTTTCCTGTCCTATTCCATGCCAAAAAAAAAAAAAAGAAATAAAAAAATTTTTGACTAATATTACTCAATGGTTGGGTTTTGGAGTGCTTCCTTAGCATTTATGAGTTAATGGGTTGGATCCCAAGCACAATATACGTTGAAAAATTAAAAAAAACTAAGTTATTAAAAATTTATTCAAGACCGATACCTGGAAAACTAGGCACAGAAAACAATGCTAAGAGAAATTCAAATGATGTAAATAAATTGAATGATATGCTATGGTCATATATGGAAAGATTCAATATTTTTTAAAATCTCAATTATTCCTTACATTGAGTTATTAATTTATTGTATCTGTAAACATAACCCCAGCAAGTCTTATGGAAAAGCTGAGTCTAAAATGGAGTAAAAGAGTGAAGAGTATAGAAGAGTCAAACCAGAAGAAAGAAGTTGGAGAAACAGCAAGCTTATTGCAGAGCTCAGCAAACATCAATAAGTGTAAAGAAAATGAGATCAAGTGAAGATAGCAGAGGACACAAGCAGATTCACATCTAAGTGGTCAAGCAAGCTTTGACAAACATGCCAAGTCAGTGGAGAATATTTTCCAGATATGGTGTAGGAAAAACTTTGTGACTATATGTAAAATAAATAAATAAATAAATAAATAAATAATTTCAAGCTCTTCCTCACACACTATGAGCAATTAAGTGTGAATGATCATAGATCTCAATGTAAGTGTTAAAAACATAAAACCTTCTATAATAAGAGATAAGAATCATCACGACCTGAATTTTGGCTGACTTCTTATGTAAAATACAAAGTTCTAAAGAAAAGGAGAACTGGATGTACCTCAGAGGTACAACATTTATCTAGCATGCTTAAGACCCTGAGCTCAATTCCCAGTACAAGAAAAAGATATTAACAATAAATGAAAGGACTGACCATGAATATGGACTGATGAAAACATGGAACAGTTGTAACTTTGTACACGCTCTTCGGAATGTAATGTGGTTATCTCTTTGGAAAGAGTTTGGCAGATTCTTAAAGAGTGCACCAACATCATGGTCAACATATTCCACTCCTAGGCATCAACCAAGAGTAATTCAAATACAGTTCTGCATGTATATTCTGCATGTATAGCAAAGGTGAATAAGTGAATGGATAAACAAATTAAATATACACAAAGGCATAATCGGTACTAAAAAGAAAGAAAACAATACACAGAAGATGTGAAAGTCAAAATTCTACTAGAAGATAGGCAAGAACATGAAAAATATATGATTATATAATGTATTAAAATTTTATAGTGAGAAAAGACACAGCAGCAATTTTTTGCAAACAAGGAGGTAATAAAGAGGAAGCAAGGAACTTCTGGGGTAAATGAATACATTTATTATCCTGGAAGTGCTGAAGGTTCCTTAAGGCACAACCTAAATGCATACAAGTTTTTATAAATCAATTATACCTCAATAAAGTATATGGAAAAGCCCAATAAGTCATATATTATAAGTTTAAATTTAGAAAAAATGTGGCCCAAATATTAAGACTTGAGTAGGAAGATAACCACAAGAACAAAACAAATATTTCAAAATAACAAAAGATATTTATATAGAAACAAGTCACTGTGGACAATAGAGCATGTTAAAATGTAATAATATAGAGCAGTGTTGTCAAGGTAGATCCTGGAAGACCAGAGTTTCTTCTAGGGTACCACAAGTTCAAAGGTATTTTATTTTAATAGCAAAATGTTATTTGCCTTTTTTCATTCAGGTTCTCCTAAGAGTATATAGTTGAATTTCCCAAAGGTTACATGACAAAAGATGAACATAAAATATAGAAAGAGGGGAATGCAGATATATTCTAATTTCAAGATTTGCTGATCTTTACAACAATACCACTTTTATGTATGTTAACATGTAATATGTACAAAATATTTTATATGAATATAGTGTTTTTTAAATTATCAGTTTTAATTCACCACAGGGCAAATATTGATAGATAACCTAAATATAAATAAAAACTCATTGGAATTTAAAGTGTTGGGGAAGAGCTATTAATTTACCACCAAAAACCACTCAGGCAGTTCCCTCGAGGGGAACAACTGCACTGCTAAAGTCTGGCCAGACATCCTATGAGAGGGTCTCCACATTCTGGGGGTATGTCCTTCTACATGTTGACAGTAGGTTTGGTTGCTATAGACTATGCCTGCGTCATAGAAATCTCAGCACAGATATTCAGACTCAAACTTTAGAATCAGGCACAGCATCTTACAATGAATGCCACACAAACCAACATATAATTTGCATTGTGCATATCTTGGATGTTTTCATCTCATTTTTGTATGTGTTCATTTCTATTGTACTTTATATGAATATTATTCTACAACAGTTTGGAATTGTTTAAAGATTGTGCTTCACCATGGAACCATGGAGAAACACTGAACTACATATCTTTCTTTATTTTTTTCTTTCTTTTTTTTTTCTTTTTTTGCGGTACTGGGGATTGTACACATCTTTCAATAATTGCAATTGGTATGATCCTTAAAGCAAATTGTTATGACTAGAAATTATCTCTACTTCATTAACAACAATGAAGAGGGCAGCTTCTCTATATATTCTATTTCTAGTATAAATGTAATGCAATCACACTTACAATGGGAATTGGCAATGCCAAAGAGAACCATACATACTCTCTTCAGTGAAGAAATTTTCCATGGATCTCAGATGGATTGATTTCATTAAGTTCATCTTTGCTATGTTCTGAAAATTAGAAAAATGTTGAACATTTACTAAAAAGACATTTTAAGCAAAAAGCTCCATCACAGTAAAATAAGGCAAAGGGGAAAACAAGAAAGACAAGACCCACTGAAAGACCTGAAAGCAAATATCACAGGGTGCTTTGCTACAGGAATTAGGTGAAAGACTTGACTTCCTACATTCATCTCCTTTCTCAAACGAGTTTATTCTTGATTTGGATCAGCTTCCTATACATAAAAATTGATGAGTATTGTACTATGAAGAGACCCATGATTAACATAAGCCCTGAGTTTCACCCTTGATTTTCTGCTTATTAATTGCAAGGCTGCCAGTCATGGTGACACAAGTCTGTAATCCCAGCAGCTTGAGGTAAAGGCAAGATGGAAAGTTCAAAGCAAGCCTCAGCAACTTAGTGAAGAATTAAGAAACTCAGCAAGACCCTGTCTCTATGTAAAATATATAAAAGGGTTGGGGATGTGGCTTAGTTGTTAAGCACCTCTGAGTTCAATCACTGGTACAAAAAGACAAGCACAAACGTGCATACAAACTAACTGCAATACCATCAGAAAATGGCTCAATTTCTCACTACTTTCATTTTTTTCACCTGTAATATCCAGGTAACATTTTCTTCTAATTTTTTGAGAGAAGGAGTGCTGGCAAAACCAGACCTGTTGTAAAATAAAATTACAAAAACCTTATGGTCAGTCTAGTACCTGGGGAAGGGGTCAATTCCCCTCCCCTCTCTTAGCCTTTCTCTAGAAAGTTGAATTGACCAATAAATAACTGTGCTAAGAGTCTAACTAGTTCCTCCTGAAATGTAATAGATGTCTGTGAGAGGAGCTCTTTCTTCTTTTCTCTTCTGTGAGCACACTTTATGTTAGAGACAATGCACAAGAACTTCAGTCACATAGATTAGGAATTTACAAAAAAAAAAAAAAGAAGAAAAATCTCCAATGATAGGATGGATCTAAGGTGACATCAAATAACAAATAATTATTGTGAGAAACTGTGGATCAGGACTTAGAGTTTTGGAGTGCTAAACTTCTCTGGGACAGCCGGCATAAAATAAACGGGTTTCTCCTACTTTCTGAGTGCCATCTTGTCGTTTCCTCAACAAAGGGTGATGGCAAATAATATTCCTACAAGATACCTTCCAAAGAAAATTAAAGAGACATGCACCTTGTAGAAGGGAGGGGAAACTAGTCAAGCATTAACCTCCCAGTAAATCTTTTCTTAATAGCAATGGGCCCTGAAGGAAAGGGGAGGATACTGAATGCAGGGCTCTGGACTTTGACCATTCCCCACTACAAAATAGTCCTAAATGTAGGCACAGAAAATTATCAAAACTCTGGTAAACAATGGATCTCAGAGAAAGAAAAGCAATGAGCAAGATTTGAGTACTCTTCCCTCATAATTTGAACTCCTATTTCCCCAGATAACAATGAATTTTAACATTTTTATAACTACCATTCTAAGTTAAAATTTAACCAGCAAAATTAAGTCCCTGACTGTGCAATCCACAAGTCCAAAATCTTCAAAACTATAAAACCCAGATTCCTTCTGTAACCCGCAGGCCATCTTCATACCCAGAAAATGGACCCTCTCATGCCTGATCCATTGACTTTGCAGAAGAATAAAGGAAAGCTTGCTCATCTGAGGTCTGAATCCCGTCTTCAGCATCTGTCATTTGTGGATCATGAGCTTACAATCATCATCCCTGTGCTTTCCCATGTTCTCCTAATAAGAAATGGCTGCAACACAATATAAACCATGTTTCCCAGAGTTCCTCCTCTGTAAAAGCTCTGGTGTAGCTTTCATTCATCAGGCTCAGTGCACATCCGGAAACATGAGTTTTAGCATGCCCTACCCCACTCAGTTCTTCTTGTCCATAAGGTCTGGGGACAGTGACAAAGTTCAACCCCAGCATGACCTGAAAGCGAATGGTCCCAGAAAGCAAAGGTTGCATGGAGTGAACAGTACCTTCTCGATCCTGTCTAGGAAGAGCTATTTGACGCAAGCTCAGCTGCCCTACAGCAGACCTCTCACCCTGAAGCCAAACAAAATCGCTCTGTCCACGTGAATGCTGAAAGCCTGCAGCCACTCAAGCAGTGCTGAATTCACAGAAGGAACCATCACCACCCACCCTGCGCCACAAAGACCCATGCCGGTAGCACCCCCTGGCGACACCACCTCCTACAGCCACTGCCCCAGTATAGTGCGTGTCCGCACACCGCCACCCAGAAAATGCCTGTCACTCTGGGGGCCGTGGCCATGCCTGCTGGACCCAGAACAGCCCAGGAGCGATGGTACTTTTGTGAAATCCAGCAGTGTCTGGGTAAAAACCAGCCAATCTCAGGGTACCAGAGAATTGGATGGTGGCCTAGGGGCCTCCACTGTCCTTTTTTTTCTCTTTGTCCCTTTGGGCCAAAGGTCTTGGTAAAATAGAATAAACACTAGTGGGAGTGTTCATTGGGGTAAATTCACCGCCGGTAGTTTGGAGGGAGCTCACAGTAAGAGGAATGTTCCATTTTAAAATGGAAAATGTAACAATGGAAATCACTTTGTTTGCTTTCTAGCTTGTAGGTGTTAGAGTTCTGGTACTCCATGATGGCAAGGCAGGGTACCAGCACAATGCCACTGGAAGATGAGCCAGGAAGATGGGTCATCTCATCCTTATTTACCATAAGTTCCATTGCCATGAAAAACTCCTGCCACTAAGGACTTATCACATGGCAATTTCTGCCTCAGGTTTGGCATTATAAAATGACCAATGAGGACAAAGTGGGTAGTATTCTAATTTTGCATTTTAACGTAACCAATGGGAGAATTTTGGACATTATTCTAACCATGTGTTACTGGAAAACCAATGGGAGCAAATGGGGTGAGCCCAATCATATCTGTATAGGGAAGGGAATGCCTCACAGTCAGCACGTGGGACAAATTTGCAGATTGGTGAGACTTGAGCTTCTCTTGCTCAGCCCATTCCATTCTACCCCACAGAATGATGTTTTCACTTTCACTGTCAGTTACCAAGTGAAGCCAGAATTAAGGACAGGCAGTTAGTGTAGAAATAGGTGATCTAGGTCAAATCAAGGAAATGAAGGCCATGAAAGTCATCTGCCTCTGGAAGTTGGAGACTGCCCTGGGAGAATGGAATGTCAAAGACCTCTTGAGCCCATTGATTACCAAATTTACCTGCCTTTATCAAGAACTGCAAATAAGGAGCTGCTAATTAATACCCCCTGGGACATTACCTGCCTGAATCACCTTGGCCCTTCCCCTGCCCATGGATTCTCACTTAATGCAAAACCAGGCCTAGTCACATAGGCAGGAAGGAGAGAGAAGGGGGGAGAGAACTGGAGAACAAAAGAGACTGTAACCTATAAAAGTTGTAGGGTGCACTCATTTCTTGGGACTTTAGAACATCAGCCATGGTCCCCTTCTTTCTCCCGGAAGGAGTCTGTATTATTACCTTTAAATAAAACCTGCTTAGTATGCTTGCCTTGGTGGGTTTCTCTAGTGTTCAAACTTCATTATGAGAAGGAGCAGAACTTGTCACCAGTAAACAGCGGTATCACAACGACCTGGACCCCCAACTGCGCACCCCAACTAACACATGTAATTGACATATTTTCTTTGGTCAGAATATAACAATATTAAAAATGTTGGAAGAGAAGCCATGCAGAGAACTGAGAAGAGATAGGCCTGGAAGAAACGCGCAATAGGTGTAAGAAAACCCACGAAAACCACACCGGACAAGGGAAATCACATAAGGGAGTTTATTAAGCAAACAGTGTCTCCTTGCAGGGTAAGAGAGAAAATGAGAGGAAAAGAGAAAGGAAATAAAAAGGGCATGCGCTAAGGAGAGTGGAAAAGCAAGGAGGAGAAAAAAGTGAGTCAAGGGAGAGACTCACTTTCTTTCTGTCCAGCAGATGGCAGTGGTTCTGCATTTTCTGGTTTTTCTTCCACCTAAAACCTGTCCCTGTGATTCCTAAATATGGTTAATCATTCCTGACTTTCTAAACCCTTGGGGGGCAGGTCACAGCTCTGGTTGTCACAGCTCTTTGGCAGCTAGTGCTGGAATCCACACTCACTCAATCTATGCACTCTTTGTTGAGTATTTTCCTCCACTCTTGGCTCCAGTCTCTACCATCCCCATCAGTTTTCTGTGGAGTTTTATAGCCCTGTGCTGCATTATTGATTTCATGCTGTACTAAATGATAAATATAATATCATGTATTATAAGAATATTTCCCCCAAACTAAAGTGTATAACTATACGTTTTCAAAGAAAGATTTGGATGCTATCCCAGTGTATCTACAACATAATGTGGCAGAATGCAAGTTTTCACCAACATCATTATTATTTCATAGAATATATTAGAAAAATTCCTTAAATTCTTTGTGCTACTGGGAATTGAACACAGGATCTCATTAATATTAGGCAAATGCTGTATCTCTGAGCTTTTTAGTAGTTACTCACTATCCAAACCTGAACCATCCAGCTGTGGTACCTGCTACACATTTGTAGCTATTTAAATTCCACTGTAACTAATTACAATGAAACATTCAGTTCCCAGCTTCACTGGACATATTTCAGGGACCTTGTGGCAATGTATACCACTATTTTGGATGGGGCCCATTTGCAATGTGGTCAGCACTGCAGGGAGCCACAGTGGCAGACCTCGAGCAGATCAGTACTTCTTTTTCTCAAATTCCATATCTGCAACTTTTGTAGCTCTTGCAGGTTTGGCATTCATTCAGCCCAGAAAGAGAAACAGATGACAAAAACAAAAATGATATATTTTATGGGATGACACACAGTATTTTAATACATATACAAATTGTGTAGTATTCAAATTACTATAAACATATTTGTCTTCCTCACACATTTCAATTTAAATTTACAAGCATGCAAGCCCTAGTTTTTAAAAGTTTCTTGTTTCTCTCTTTAACTTATTATCACCAATCTTTTTTTTTTTGTATCTCCTGTGCTATGATACAAAATAGGTGCTCCTGTGCACCTATTAATAGCTACTCATTCAATTTATGGGTTTTATTCAAATCTGATATTTTCCTTGTCAGAACTTTTAAAGAGTCTTTTAAATTTTTTGCTTTGTTTTTGTCTTGTGCTATTTATGGGTGTAGAAATTTTCTTTATGTTAAGTACAAATATTCCTCCTTCAACAGGGGATAGAAATTGTCTATACCTGTCCCTTCAAGTATGCATGCATCACCCCTGAGGCACTCCTCAGCTGGCTCTATTAGCTCACTGTTTCTGTAATTCTTCCTTTTGCTTAAAGTTCAGAGTTCAGTGATGCAGCCAGCAATCTGGATCTTGTGAATGCTATTTCAAGGAAACTTGATTATTCCTTGAAATTCAAGGAATAATCAGTTCAACAAGGGGCACACCCAGGAGGCTCTTGTAAAAATGAACAAGGGAAATGTCACACAACACAGGAGAGTTCAGGACACAGATTATGTGTACACACTGGTTTCTAAGTTATCTATGAATGTATCCTCATGGAACTATGTTATGTGGCCTTAGACATCCTGGCATCTGAAATTCCCCACCAATTCTTAAGACCCTTCTCTCATGGTTCTCCTTTGTTATGTCTTCCAAGTACCTGCATATTTCCCTGAATTCTGACTTGGCTTCTTCTATCACCTGTAAAACTGTTACTAGTTTGCTAATTCACAAATCTGATGGTTAGCTCGTAGTCTTATATTAGGTATTTCCAGGCTTCACAGAACTTTTTAGATAAAGTTGAAATTTCAGATATGGTGTATGGTGTTCTTTTTAGACTAGGATCCTATTTCTCATTTTCTTTTTCAGTATTTACACACTCCTAGCTTTACTGGGATGTACAGTCTGGAAGTGCCATATTGTTTTGTTCCCTCTTCCAAGTTATCACCACATTCCTGCTGCTCTCCACCAGACATTGCAGTGGTTTAAGGATCTATCTCACTCTTCTGGAAAACCATCCAATGTCCAATGGCTATCTTACAAGTGCCTGGCCTAGAGCTGGTGCTCAGTAAATACTGAACAAATGAATGATCATCACGATTCTTTCATAGTAAATAAATGCAGATTAATAGTCAAATACAAAGAAATATAGGGACATGGAGGGGCTGAAAGATGGCAGGATAGAGTAAGGTGGACTTATCAGGTCATCAACTCAAGATTGAAAAGTGCAGAGTGTTCCTCAGCAAGGTGGCTGACCAAGAGCATTCACTGAATTTCAGCATTGGGCAGCAAAATAACCAGTCACAGAAAGTCAAACTTTTAAATGTAGTATAAGAAATATGGAAAGCCTGGAAAATATAATTGACATGGAGGAACCTCAAAAGTAGAGAGGGAGGCTGACCTTAACTAACTGAGAGATGGTGGAGAGAGTTTTTGAGTGAAAAGTGATTAAAATCAATTGACAAAGGGCAGAGAGTCAACCCAAATCAGTGCTGCAGTGCTGGGGACCATTTCTAAGGGACTCTGTGGTAGTAAGTAGAGGCTGCAGATTGGGAAATCACAGAGGAAGTAGTCAGCCTGAGCAAGCACTCACCTACTTGGAACCCAGATTATATCTGAATCAGCACCTTTGAAACAGGTACAAAGAGGACTGTGTCCATGGTGATGCAGCCTGGAGAGACCAAAGAGAAAGAGATACCTATGTGGCTGGAATCCCATATGAGCATCAGGGAAAATCAGGCAGTTCCATCTATACTCCAGATCAGTTTATGGGTAAACCACAGTCATAGAGATGACTGAAGCCTATCAAGGATGGGACTTCTCACCCTGAGTCAAAATTTCAGTAGTTTTTCAAATCCCAGACATTCAGCAAAGATTGGCATCTCCCCAGCAACAGGGGACTGGGAACCAAATCTCAAATACCCACCAGCATAGTTTAAGGACTCAGTCAAGAGCAAATTTCAGCTATGGAAAAATTTACCAGCCCCACTGCAGGAATGTCCTTGGTCATCCATGTCCCTATTTTCTCCCATCCTACACTAGGAAACTGGAAGCTGAGAAATACTACAATCAGTATTTGTTCCTGACCACAATGTCAGGCATCTTGTGAAGAGAGACAAAGACATACACTTAATAAACCCCAGCTCTGGGTTTGTGTTATAGAGCCCCCAGAATAATTCTCAAAGAATGGCACCTCAACATAAGCAGCAGATACCCATTCTTAACACAGTTTTGACCACCATGGTCAATTTTTTTCAAGCAAATGTTTTTCCATTTTCAATTAAGAATAGTTTTTCTATTATTTCACTTTCTTTTTTTAATTTTTACTTTTACTTTTATATTCTATTTTATTTTCTCTTTTTAAAATTATTTTTCCATTTTGCAGAATTCTGTACAATACACCTGGGCCTGTGCGGGTGAGATCTTCCTGTGTGGAAGGTGTGTGTGTGTGTGGTGTGTGTGTGTGTGTGTGTGTGTGTGTGTGTGTGTAATTCTATTCATGTAATATACGTACCCATGTATACTTATATATTTTTTCTTTTATTTAATTGCTCTACTTTGTACCCATTTATTATTTAATCTTGGTTTGACTTTGGTGGGACAAAATTTTACATGAGTTTGTTTTGTTTTCATCTTTTACTTTGTACCATGGTTTTATTTCTCTTGCTCTTCCTTCTTCAATCCCTTCACCTACTAAATAAGCATATTTTCCTGTTCCCTCTACCTCTCTTTCTTTCTTTTATTTTTAGTAATTCTTTTACTCCTACATCTTTACCGCCTTCATAAGCTACCTATTTCCAGTATCTCCTTTATTCACTTTTTAATTATTTCAAACTCTCTCTCACCCTACAATAATGTTTTCTCTTCAATTAAGTAACTATAATTCCACTCCCTGATAGAATTAATAGTTTATAAAATTCCTATCCATTCATATCTTTATTGTTAACATAGTGGATAACAGAACAGACCCTGCTTGTTAATGACTGATCTAGTTCATGATTGCTTATTATTGTTGCTGATGTTAAATCTTAACCCCACTATCACTCCACAGGTGATAATTAGTGTTATAGATGTCAAAGTACACACCAGATACTTATTTAAGGGCTGCACAAATATGTTATTAATATTGCAAGTCCCTGCTCCCCCTTTCTCTAAGAGGAGCTGAAATATGGACACTTCATGCTCACAGAGCAGAGATTGTGCTGATGAGTCTCACCTACAGTTCAACCAAGTAAAAGAGAACCTTATTACACACACACACACACACACACACACACACACACACACACTCTAGACCCATATAGCCTTTATGATACTTCATATAGAATAGGGAAGAGAAACCCCCTCAAAAATAACCAAGTCCGAGGTGGAAACAACTAGAGGGGACCTCAGGTCCCACTCTGGTCATCTATTCATACAGCTAAAACAGAAAAAAAGAGACAGCTACACACACAAGAACATACAAATGTAAGAGGGAGAGGGAGAGGCATCCAAAACAACTGATGATCAGGCTTTTGAAAAATAAAGAAACAGGCAAAATATTCTCCTTGCAAAATTCATAGTGTGTGTGGGTGTGCATGAGCAGTGAGTGAGCATGTGTGTGTCCATAGTGGGAGGAAGGGGCCTGGTGCCTGCAGACTGGTGTTGCAGTTTGCACCCCTGACCACCCTCCACTCTGGTTTGTCCAAGAACTGCTCTTTTGGGCTTTGGGCTTTTTGAGCCTCACCCACCCCCAATCCCTTTCTGCCTTTCTTCCCACCTGGGCTTGGAGGCCAGGCCTGGCACGGGACAAAGAAGCAGGTTTCCAGCCAGTGTCTGGCCAAAGGCCCAGGGTTGATGGGGACAGGAGGGGAGGTTGGCATTCTCTGGACCTTTTCTGAGGTGCCAAGCTAG
Organism: Sciurus vulgaris; assembly: GCF_902686455.1. Classification (NCBI taxonomy): domain Eukaryota; kingdom Metazoa; phylum Chordata; class Mammalia; order Rodentia; family Sciuridae; genus Sciurus; species Sciurus vulgaris. The sequence continues at coordinate 2,229,849 of NW_027632437.1, forward strand.
TCAGAGTGTGTGGAGAGTGCTGTTCCTGGCCCCAGCAGATCAGAGGTCCTGGAAGTACCCTCCTTCCCTTTCCATGGTAGCCCCTGGAACAGAATGCAGGAAAAGACTTCCTAGGAACAGAGGAGGCAATCTCTTTTGGAAGAGGAACAGGTTTCTTGAAACAATATCTAGCTCAGCTCAGGTTGGTGGGGAGCCTGATCATTCCCATGACCGTCTAGTCTGCCCCTTCCTTCTTTTTCTTTCCCTTCCACAGTGAGTCCCAGACCCAGAACTTCAGGGTCTCCAGGTGGATGCAAGTGGTGCCTGAGGATAAGCCCTATGACATGGGTGAATTCTCATGGGAGGGATCCAGGTTCAGCTTGTGGGGCAGAGGAAAGAGAAAGAAGGTCTGGGCCCTGGGGATGGGGTACATGAGGTCCAGGCAGTGGTGGAGGACTCTGAAGAAGTGTGGGAGTTGGGGACTTGGGGCACAGGGTCCAGGCAGGAGGAGGGTCTAAAGGAGTCTGGAAGGTGGAAACCTGGGGCATAGGGTCCAGGCAGGAATAGGGGTCTGAAAGAGTTAGGGTGGTGAGGAGGCTTCTAGCCCCCTTCCAAGCCCTAAGAAGACTGGCAGCAAGCAGCTCTGCTTTGTAATAAAGTTAAGGCGAAATTTCCTGCCAGCCCAGAAACATCTTCCACAAAATATGGTGAAGAAGACTGTTTTAGCTTTGAATAATCATTAAATCAGGACAAGATGCCCTCACAGCCACCTGTTAAAAGACCTCCTGGGTGTCTTGCTCCCTGTCCTGTGCCCATCACCCTAGACATCACACACAGTCTTTTGAGACTCCTGCATCAAAACCTACAGCAGGAATCCTCCAAGTTTCCTCTGTTTTGCCACTGAATTCTCCTGAAACTGGTGGCCTTTAATGGAGTAGTTTGGCTCAGTCTAATTGCAGGTTAAAGATTTGAAAGTCAGCTTTCCATTGCTGTGACAAAATACCTGAGGTGAACAACTCAATATGAGGAGAATTTTCAAAGGTTTCACTCCATCCTTCTGTTTGCTCACCTTCTCTGCCTCTCCATGCAACCTCCACAGTCTGTCTCCCCTCAGAGCCTCCCTCCAGAACACCCCAAATAAGGCTCAATCCCACTCTTTTGGCTGGCCTTGTGGAAGAGGTCAGTCCTGCAGCTCAGAGAGTGCCCAAACTTGCCTTAAGGGCCATGGTGCCAGCTCTCTGGTTGTGACCTCTTGGGTTGGCCTGCAGACTTGACCTGGGCAGGACTGAGGGATGGGGACTTTCAGAGGAAGCTACACACCTTCTGGGAGAGGGCTTCAGGGTGTGGCAGGCAGCAGTGTAGGGCTATACAGGAAGAGGCAAGTGGCCAGAGCAGAGCCCCATGTGAGAGGACCACTGTCTACCAACCAGCACACAAACAGACATTCCATAGAGACCCAGTTGAGAAATGCCAGAGTCTTCCATGATCACCTACCTGTGTGCAAATGCACATGACCCCATGTTCAAACTGCACAACCACACATGTGCAGAATCAAGACCACCATGATTGAGTGCATCTCCCAGTGCCTGCTCCAGTTTCTGAGGTGTTCTCTGCAGCTCTTCTGTGGCCTTGTGTAGGGTGTCCATGTCCTCCACTGCTTCACCTTCACTGTTCACAACTGGAGCACTTCCTCCCTGGTCTAAAAAATTATTTTCATGATTTTCTGCATAGTTCATGGGACCCTCCTGCAGTACTGCATGAACACCTCTTCATCCCCTTTGAAGTGCTTCACAATTTCTAGACATGGTTTAGTGGAAGAATTTCCACTGATTGCTTTATCTCCATCAGTGAACACATGGCAGCAAACTTGGGGCTTTGGCATGTGCTTGTCCCATTTCCAATGAACTTTCCCAGTTCATCCTACTGCCTCGTTGGACTTGTGTGTTTGGAAATGTTCTTTTCAACTCCTCCCCAAGGGCAATTGTTAATTTTCTTTTATGAAAACACTTTTCACACAAAGAGGGTTGCATCTAACATCCCAATCCTGCTTTTATTTCTGTTGTTGAGGGCTGGATCCTCAGGTCTCACCAAGTGGATACCTTTGCCCACCCACTCAGGATTCAGTGATTTTTTTTCTTCCCAAAAGTCCCTACGGATTGCTCTGCATGGAGATAAGTGGGATTTCCAAAAGCTCTGACTTCAGGTCCAGAGGAAGCAAGAATAACCCAAGCCCAGTGCTGCATAGGTGTTTGAGTTCCTCACACAGTATGCACTAGGGAGGCCACAGGAGATGAGCAAAGTGAGGAGCCTGGGGAGGACAGCATCCCTGGACTCTGGAGTGGAGAAGGCAGTGGCTGGAGGAGATGCCACAGCTGGGCTATTGACAAAGCCATCCCTTCCCCAAACTCTCCCATTTCTGCTGCACCTCTCTAGTCACCATGTGTGTCTGGGAAACTGTGTGCAGAAACCAGGCCTGGCCATGGGCAGGGCTGGGCTCTTCAACATCTCAGGCCACCCTGAGCTCCAGAACCAGGAACAAAATGAGGTGCCACTGGGCTGTTGTTCTCCCACCTGCAACCTGATGATCACTGCACCCTGTTGGCTCTCTCACCTGCTCAGGACTCCCGTGAGTCATACTCACAGGAACACCAGTCTTTCTATCACCCCTGCTCAGGACTCAACTGAGTCATGTTCACAGGTAAACAAGGCACTTCTCTACTCCATATCCCTTCCTGGTCTTTCCCAGCCTGGGTTGCATGAGGTATCTACAAAATAGAAATGGGCAGCCATTGCCTGCTATGGGCCGTGGTATTGTTTTGTGCATTGGCTCCATTTAATGCATTGATGAAGCAAAAGCTAATAATGTAGGAATGTGTATCTGTGTAGTCATCCCAACGGGAAGGGCTGCAGAAATGTGTGGAACTCACTTCCAGTACTCAAAACAAGCATCCATGCAACCAGGAACAACAATTTGTCCTGCACAAAGGAGACTTTGAACTGATTTTCTGTTATTTCTAAATGACATTATCCACCAACATTCTTGGCAGAACCTTACTCAACTCTCAGCTAGTGATCGCTGGGCAAAGTCTCTCTGATTAGACAGCAGTGGACACTTACTAGGAGTCTGTTCTTTCCCTGGTGGGCCCATGGCCACCATTAGCTGACTATGGACTCAGGAGTCCAATCAACAGGGAAGGAGGTAGTGAGTAGTACTTGATCTGCAGATACACTATGGAAAGAATGTGTCTTAAGATTATTAGTGAAGAATGGGTCACACACCCTCAGCATCAGGGAAATTAGCAATGAGTTCAAGATTGCTCTTCAGAGTGCCTGTTGATTGACACCCACTGGTATCACAGGTAGGGTGCAGGTGAGGGTGCTTGGGGACCTCTGAAGTCCCAGGAGGGCTATGGAGCATACAGCAAAACAGGGAAAGGCTTAGGGCCCAAGAAGGAATTCTGCTGAGCCCACATAAATTCTTTTCTGAAATACCTGCTCAGCCTGGGCTTCTGTAGCTTTCCTCACAGCTGCTCTTCCCAGTGGATACAGAGCAGAACAAGAGGGGTAATGAACCAAAACACTGGAGGTTAACATGAGAAAGGAGAACCCACAGTCAATCCCCAGAACTTTCTGCAGAGAGCAACTGACCAACCTGAGAAAGAGTCCAGGTGAATGAGGAGGCAGGCCATGTGGTGGACAGTGACTCTCATCAGCATGAATCACAGCCATGGAAGGATAAAAAGAGGACCTGGCAGGAGGATTGTGATCCTTCTCATGCCTTTTCCAGGGAGGGCTATACAAGAGATAATGGCAAAACACAGAGAACACTGAGCAGTGTCAGTTGAGGGGCATTCACACACAGGACCCAGCGGAGTCTGACCAAGAATTGCCTTGGGGAAGATAGAAGAAGACAGAAGACTGAGCATTATTAGATGAGGGGCACTCACCCAAAGGACCTACAGAAGAAAGATCAAGAAATCGTTAGAGAAGTCAGAAAAAAGAAACAGAGAACACTGAGCAATGTAAGCTAAGGAGCGCTCACAGACAAGACCCAACGGAGACTGAGTAAAGACAGGGTAGACAAACTTAGCAGTTTAAACCAAGAAGGCTGAGCCATGTTTGGAGAGAGGCTATCAAAAGAGGACTCAGTGGAATCAAAGCACTAGTGGGTGAGAGGGGCTCACCCATAGAACACAGAGCACCCTCAGCAATGATGGGTGAGGGTAGATTTAGGGCAGGACTCAGAGAAGACTGAGCATTGGTGGGAGAGGGGTACTCATGCATATGACGCAGAAGACCCTGAGCAATGTTGGGGTAGGGGAGACTTAAGGCAGGATCCAGAGAAGGCAGAGCAAAATAAGGTGAGGTGTACTTGACCACAGGAGCCAGAAGAGACAGATTTCTCTGGGTAGAGGTGTGCTCATGAAGATGATTCACAGCCTTTGACCCTGATCAAGAGAGTCCCTTGGTCCAATGTCTCATCTACTTCAGAGGCAGTGGGACAGTGGTGTTTTTCAAACATCTGGGGAAGTCCTCCATGATGATAGGAAATTGTCCTTGGCCACATTTCACACCTTAAAGATATACATTGTGCCTGACTCAGAGGTCCTAGAAGGTTTTATTCTCTTATCAAAAGAGAGCAGCCAGTGACATGTCAGAGAAGACCCTGAAAATACTTAAATATGTGCTTTCCATCCACTGTTCAGAAAGATGTTAGAAATCCTGGGTATACTATATCACCCATAAGATTTCAGTCACATGAGCAATGGTGTGAAAATAGTGGATGATGTGTAGAGGAATGAGGTCCTCAGTGCTGTGGGAATTAACACCCATTAAAACACTCTTGGGTTCTCAGGCATTAGTGAGGAGTCTGTCTGCATGGCAGCACCAAAGACCTATTGAGGTTGTTGGAAAGAGGAGGTATTCACATCTCTCCAAATTAAAATAGTCATGTTGGCCTTGACTTGCAGATAACACCTGAGATGGTATACTGATATGAGCTGAAATGGGACTCAGAGATTTCACTAAGAGAATTATGTTGCATAGGGCTCAGTGGAGAGTGAGCAATGGAGGCACAAGTGTGTCCTCCCACAGTACCCACAGGAGACTGAGCAGTGTTTGAAAAGGGTCGTTAACCCACACTACTCAGAGGACACTGAACAATGGTCCAGGAGGGGAGATTAAGGAGAGTACACAGAAAAGACTAAGTGCTCACTCACAGGACTCAGAGATCGTGTGTAATGGTGGGGTACATGAGGTAAAGAGAGAACCAAGAAAAGGTTAAGCAATATTAGGCTGCCTATGATCACAGACATGAATTAAAGAACTGTGAGATAAGATTGGCTATGGGAAATTAGCACATGGCACAGAGGAGACTGAGAAAAACTGGGTGAGGAATGCTCACCCAGAGGTCCCAGAGCATACTGAACACTGATGGATGAGGGTCATTTACCCAGAAGACACAGCAGAGATGGAGTATTAGAGAGTAAGTGGAACACCAAAATAATATTCAGGGAAAACTGAGAACCTGTGTGCAAGTTCCATTCTTGATAGGACTTGGATGACCCTGAGCAATCTATGGTGGATGAGTGGAGATTTAGGGCTGGACCCAGAAAAGATTGTGCACTGGCGGGAAAAGGGTGCTCATGCAGAGGACTCAGAAGATCCTGAGCAATGGGCATGAGAGGAGTTTTATGGAAGAACCCTGAGAAGACAGAGCAAAAATTGATGAAGTGTGCTTGAATACAGAATCCAGAGGAGAGGGAGGCCTTTTGGAACAGGGGTTCTCTGCTATAGTGCTCTGAGTTTTGGGAGCCTTTTGGAGAATATTCCTTGGGTAAAAGTTTTAGTGATCTCAGATATGATGGGAATGATCCTATTTCAAAGATCTAGAGAAGTTCTCAATGAGGATGGGAAATTTTTCATGGTCACATTACACACTATTTTTTGAAACTCTGCATTGTGCTTGAAGAGGTCCTAGGTGGTTTCCTCTATTTGTCAAGAGTGCAGCCAGTGACATAACAAAGAGGATACTGAAATGCTTTCCATCCTGAAGTGCTTTCCATCCACTGTTCAGAAAGATATCAGAAATCCTGGGCATGCTACATCTCCCATAAAAACTCAGCCACTTGAGCAATGGTGTGGAAATGGTGAATGACACATGGAGGAATGAGGTCCTTGGTTGTGTGTGAATTCACATCCATCAATATTGTCTTGGGTTTTAAGGCTTTGCTGAATAGCTTCTCTGCATGGCAGCACAAATAGGGCCTATTACCAATGTTACAAAGTGGAAGTATTCACATCTCTCCAATTTTCAATCGTAGTGTTGATATGGACATGCAGAAAAAACCAGAGATGGTGTATTCACATTAGCGAGAATTGGACTTACACGGAGACATCACTATGAAAACCAAGTTTCCTAGGGCTCAGTGAAGAATGAACACTGGTTGAAGGAGTGTTCCCAACCACAATACCTCCAGGGGACTGAGCAAAAGTGGGGGAGGGATGCTCACCACAGGACTCAGAGGACTCTGAACAATGGTGCAGAAGGAAGATTAAGGACAGGACACAGAGAACACTGAGCACTGATGGGAGAGGGGTCTCACCCATAGAACTCAGAAAATCATGAGCAATGGTGGAGTAGGTGAGGTTAGGAAAGAACACAGAAAAAGCTGAGTAATATCAGGCTACCTATGATAACACAGAAGAGCCCAAGAGGGCTGAGATAAGACTGGCTATGGGAACTTAGCACATGACACAGAGGAGAATGAACACTACTGGGTGAGTTGTGCTCACCCAGAAGACCAAGTGTATACTGAAGACTGTTGTATTAGGGGCACTCTCCCAGAGGACACAGAAGAGACAGGGTACTGGAGTGTAATTGGCATTCCAAGTCAATATCCTGTGAAAATTAGCATCTGTGTGCAAGGGACACTCACCAGAGGACTCAGATGACACTAAGCAATGGTGTGTGAAGGGAGATTAAGGACAGGACCCAGAGAAGACTGAGCACTGTCAGATGAGGGATGCTCACCAGAAGGACCAAGAGAAGAGTGAGCAAGGAATGGGTAGGGAACTCAGAAAAAAGAAAGAGAGAAGAGCACTGTTAGAAGAGGTATGCTCAACCACAGGACCCACAGGAGACACAGTAAAGACAAGTTAGATGAACTTAGCATCTTAAACAAAGAAGGCTAATAGGTGCCCCAGCTAGAGGCTCCCAGCAGGGCCATAGGTCCACTCCCCAAAACCTTTCCCAGCTCTGTCAACTTAAAAGATTTCCTGTTGTCCTTGGAACACTGGAAGTGCTGTTTCCTCCCAATGTGTCCTCTCGGAGCCCACCAAGGACTCTCCATGAGACCCTTCATGTTACGTCCCCTGAGGGGCTGTTGGGGACAGGCCATTCAGCACAGGCAGGTACTCATAGAAGGGGAGACACAACTGTGGCCTGGTTCATTCCCTCCCAGAACCAGTCCCCAGAGTGGACGCTGTAAGCTTCCGGAAGGGAATGAATACTTTTGTCATGTCCAAGAAGGATGTGTGTTTTGAAAGGAACTGTGTGATCTTAATGCTTGGTGACCACTTCCCCATGTTTAATGTTCAACTTCTAGGAGCATTGAGGGGGATTAGGTCAGGCTGTGCCCCTCTGGGCGGCATTGGTTCTTTCATGAGACAGGCCCAAGTAGCACAGACTCTTCCATGTGAAAAACAGTCACAGGGGATGGCCAGAACACAGAAAGAATCTCTGTTCAGACACCAAAGCTGCCAGTGCAATGATCTTGGATTAGGGACCTGTAGAACTAAGAAAGAAGTTTGGGTGCCTGTTGAGCAGTCTTGATTCTCTGCAAGGAAATTTCCAACACAGCTGACTCTATAGACAAAAGACTCTATAGACAAAAACCTGATTTCCCTCAGGTTTGATGTGTCTAAGCTGTGGGACCTACCTCAGAGAAGTTGGTGAGGGTCTCATGGTCTGCCCATGGGCACCACAACAGCAGGTTGTGTGGAGCAAGCATCCCATCTCCAGGTGAAACAGGCATGTTCTGACCCCTATACCAACCCTCCCTGAGCACTAACCATTGTCCCAGAGCATTCTTTTCCTGGGATCTCTACACTGATCCCTGGACTGCCCACTAAGCCAAGCTTCAACTATGCTGCACCTCCAACCTATGCTACTCTGCAGAGCAAGTCTTCACTCACATTGGACCCTAATGGGCATGCAAACCACACCCAAACCGCAGCACACTTTCTGTGAGATGTCAGCAGCCACAAAGAACCACACACCCTCTTTCTGTTCCATTCCTACCTGGGGTTCAGCACCAGGAGCAGTGGGGGTTTGCCTTTCTGAAAAACATAGAACTTGGCAAAAGATCTGTTGGAATGCACACCTTCTGCTCTCTGCTGGCCATGGAGAATAGAAATGCCCACAGATCTGTTTGCTTCATACAAATATTTCTATGGTTCCATCTGGAACTGGTTTTAGGGTAGCCTGCTTTCAACCTTTTTTCTATATCTCCATAGTCCTGAGACTACCCACACCTCATCACTCTCCAATGCTCTACCTCTATGCCTGACAGACAGATCTGCTCTTCTTTGCCTGTCCATCTGTCTACTAGGGTCTGCTTCCTGACCCAAACCTCCAGGTCTTGAGCCAGGGAAGACTCCTTGGTCGCCCAGGTATTCCACATGCCCTAATCACATTCTCCCCTCTCCCCATTATGACCAGGGGCATCACTAGCAGGAGACCACAATCTGGAATCACTTGGATGTCTGGCCCTTTGGCAACAGCCAGGGTGTGGACAATGCCACTAAGTGTGCACCACAGGGGTCACTGCCTTAGGCACAAAGCCTGAAACAGGGCTCCAGGCAGCAGCCTCTGGCCTCCAGCTGGGGAACCTCTTTGCATTGCCAGGCTCTGGTGAGTCTTCTCAAGCAGACTTGCATCTACCAGGTCTGTCCAAATCCTAGGCTCCCTACCTTTTCTGTCACATGCCCCTGAGTCCCTACTAGGCCCACTGGAGTCCTGCACCCACCTTTGGGCTCAGCATTCTCTTTGGCGGCACTGACTGCAATTCAGCTCCAGAAGGTACTTTCTGGGATTTCTTTACATTTTATTTATTTAATTAATTGACTCACTGAGAATTGAAGTCGGGGATCTTTAGCACTGAGTGACAGTTTTATTTTCATTTTATTTTGAGAAAAGATCTTGAAATTACAGAGGTTACCCTCAAACTTACATCTTTCTGCCTCAGACTGCCTGGACTCGGGATTTAAAGGACTGTGCCACCTGCACAGTAATGGCTTTTTAAACAATTCTCAAAGCTGTGACTTAGAAGTCACAGCTTGGTCAAACACGAAGGTCTCTTCAAATTCTCTTAAGTACCATTTTGAATTATGTTAAATAAATATTAAGAATAAAGTCACTACTTGCCTTGGCAATGCTGCCCTGGTCCACGATGTTTCCTTCCTGAATCGTTGGGCGTATGCTTAGGAAACTGGCCTCAAAAGTGAACCGCTCTCATCAGGAGGCAGTGCAGACTGTCTGGGAGCCAGCCAGATTTCACCACTATGTTGGGCAAGAGGTCAGATGCTAAGGACACTAAGTTAATAAATCAAGGAACTTGTGTTTATAGCCCTGTGTTGCATTATTGATTTTATGCTGTACCACATGAGAAATATATAATCATGTATCATAAGAATAGTTCCCCCAAACTTAAGTGTACAATGACACCTTTTCAAAAGAATGATTTGGACACTAATCCAGTGCATCTTCAACAATTGGGTGACTCCATGTTATTGTTAAAGGTCAGAGCTACCATGCCCACACCCATCATGCCCTTTCTTTTTGGTAACTTTTTATATCCACCACAAACATGCCCCATATCTAATGTGTCTGATTTCAATCTTTCAATGTCAGTTATTTCAAATAGGGGTTCTTGCATCATTTGTTACCATACAAAGCAAAATCAAATTATTCCCACAACCATGGTAAAGATGAGAACACCACATCTTTCTCCAAGTTCTACACAGCACATCTTAGGGAAAACAAACAATTAAAAATTTCTATAAAAATGCAAAATTAGTACTGAGAATGTATTTAAAATGATACAGGAAAACCAGGTTTTATACAGCCCCTGGGTCTCCTGAATTATATCAGCAGAAGTTCCAATATGAATCCAGTCCCAAAATACACAATTCTTACTAATACCAAACCTATCCAATGCAAAGCCCAGCAGATTGAGAATATGGAGGACCAAGATCAGTTCTATGTTGTCTTCACCTCTTGGTTTTCCTAGAGATATTGACTTTGACTTGACAAACGCTAAGCTTTTGAAGTCTCCTTCATTTGCATGGAGGTTGCATGTGTGCCAAAGTAGAGTACTACCTTGAAAAGACTACTGTTCTTCACGTTTTGAATTTTATGCCATTATAACATGGTGAGAAATTTCTTCTTCAATGGCTTCCTGATTAAATACCATATCAGCATGTTCATGAGAATGATATAACCAGCAGATTTTTTGAGTGGTCTCATCTACATGAATAACAACTTTTAGAAATCCAGTTGATGGAGGAAAATTGATGACTTCCTCAGTAGGTCCATCCTGAAATCAATCTTAGGAAAGAGCTTCCATTTCAAACTGGTTCTTTTAAACAAAGTTTTATTCACTTGATTAAGCATAGATCAAAATGCTAAGAAATTGGAGTCTTAGCATTATCTGCGGAAGCTCTGTATAGTATATGATTGGATTCTCTCCTGGTCTGTCACTGTGAAATGATTTTTAGGAAAACCATGATAAGTCAAAGTCAAACAATTTTTAACAAATTTTTAATTGCATTTTGAGAACAATATTTCAAGAACCCCCAGTTGCATATCAAGAGCCCCATATGGGGGATATCATGAGAGAATGATCTAACCCTACATAATGAGGATAACAGTTGTATCTGAACCTTGAGCAGACAACTGTCCCAGTGATTCATGGTGACACATGGCGCAAGGAGAGGCAGGCACATAAGGAAACATTATGTGATCATGTTGTTGTTATGAAAGGGATTTTGAGATGATATGCACCTGAACCCTAAGTCTTTACAATCACATTATATCCATTAAATTCTGAATTTTTCCATTATGGCCTTTCTTTTGAAACATCCTATCCAGCAGATATCTGGGCAAATTCACAGACAAGTTGAGGTGCTGGACCTTGCCAGTTTTCTCACCTATGGGGTGGTTGGTGAAGGTGGTTCTCAAAGGAAAGGAGTTTCTCTAAATGAGGGAATGCCTAAGAAACTTACACAGACTCATTCTGTAAATATAAATAGGCAAAGGGACAAGGTGATGTGTCAGTGATACCAGGCACAATAAGTGCTGGCAGAAAACATAAAAAAACCAATGAAAACCTTATCCAGTTTTAAAACTTGTGGGTGTTATGTTGTCAGCATTTTCTCTAAAGAATCATTCCAGTGTAATTAGTTGAAGAAAATCATATCCATTGAACTCTCATTTATTTACTTCCATTCATATTCCTTCTACCCTGGTGTGATCCTCCTTAAAGTAATGCCTAAATTTGTCACCAGTGCTCTGGTGAATGTAGAGCAAAGAAAGAAGGGCTAAAATAATCAAAGTGGAAGTGGTTGGCATCTGGTATGTTGGGTTTTTGGGCACTGAGGTTCAAGGCTCCAGTAGGGAAATGCACTTTGTTCCTCCCCCAAGGAATGTGTCTGGGTTTTGGGCAACATGGGTTTCCATGACTGGCTCACTGAGATACTGCCTTCTCTGGAGATAACTCCTGATGTCACAGAAGTGTGTAATGACAGCCTGATGCCATCATGGTTGCCATGAGACTCAGAGAGGCTTCTGATCCTGACTCATTCAGATAAAGCTTCTTTGTTTTTCCTTCTCCCCCACCCCTCCCACCTCTCTTTTCCCTCCTTCCTCCATTCTTGTCCCCCTCCCACCCCCCATTAAGTGTCATCATCGGCTTATCAGTGAGATCATTCCTCTTTTGGAGTTTTGAGATTGGCTTATCTCACTTAACATGATATTCTCCAATTTCATCAATTTGCCTGCAAATGCCATAATTTTATCATTCTTCATGGAGGAGTAATATTCCATTATATATATATATATATATATATGCCACAGTTTCTTTATCCATTCATCAATTGAAGGGCATCTAGGTTGGTTCCATACCCTGGCTATTGTGAATTGAGCCGCTATGAACATTGATGTGGCTGTATCTCTGTAGTGTGCTGATTTTAAGTCCTTTGGGTATAGGTTGAGGAGTGGGATAGCTGGGTCAAATGGTAGGTCCATTCCAAGTTTTCTAAGGAATCTCCACACTGCACTAATTTGCAGTCCAACCAGCAATGTATGAGTGTACCTTTTCCCCCACATCCTCTCCAACACATATTATTGCATGTATTCTTGATAATCGCCGTTCTATTTGGGGTGAGATGAAATCTTAGTGTAGTTTTGATTTGCATTTCACTTATTACTAAAGATGTTGAACATTTTTTCATATATCTGTTGATTGCTTGTACAACTTCTTCTGTAAAGTGTCTGTTCATTTCCTTAGCCCATTTGTTGATTGGGTTATTTGTATTCTTGTTGTAGAGTTTTTTTGAGTTCTTTATATATTCTGGAAATTAGTGCTCTATCTGAAGTATGATTGGCAAATATATTCTCCCACTCTGTAGGCTCTCTCTTCACTTTACTGATAGTTTCCTTTGCTGAGAGAAAGCTATTTAGTTTGAATCTATCCCAGTTATTGCTTCTTGCTTTTATTTCTTGTGCTATGGGAGTCCTGTTAAGGAAGTCTGATCCTAAGCTAACAAGGTGAAGATTTGGATCTACTTTTTCTTCTATAAGATGCAGGGTCTCTGGTCTGATTTCAACATCCTTGATCCATTGTGAGTTGAGTTTTGTGCAGGGTGAGAGATAGGGGTTTAGTTTCATTCTGTTGCATATGGATTTCCAGTTTTCCCAGCACCATTTGTTGAAGAGGCTATCTTTTCTCCATTACATATTTTTGGCACCTTTTTCTAGTATTAGAAAATTTTATTTATTTGGGTTTGTGTCCGTGTCCTCTATTCTGTACCATTGATCTACCTGTCAATTTTGGTGCCAATACCATGCCGTTTTTGTTACTATTGCTTTGCAGTATAGTTGAAGTTCTGGTATTGCAATACCCCCTGTTTCATTCTTCCTGCTAAGGATTGCTTTAGCCATTTTGAATTTCTTATTCTTCCAGATGAATTTCATGATTGCTTGCTCTATTTCTGTGAGGTACATCATTAGGATTTTAATTGAATTGCATTGAATCTGTATAGCACTTTTGGTAGTATGGCCATTTTGACAATATTAATTCTGCCTATCCAAGAACATGGGAGATCTTTCCATCTTCTAAGGTCTTCCTTATTTTCTTACTTCAGTGTTTTGTAGTTTTCATTGTAGAGATCTTTTACTTCTTTGGTTAGATTGATACACAAGTATTTTTTTTTTTTTTGAGGCTATTGCATATGGAGTTGTTTTCCTCATTTCCCTTTCATCTGTTGCATCGCTTGCGTATGAAAATGCTGTAGATTTATGTGTGTTTATTTTATAGCCTGCTATTTTGCTGAATTCATTGATGAGGTCTAGAAGTTTTCTGAAGGAGGCTTTTGGATCCTGTAAATATAGAATCATGTCATCGGCAAATAGTGACAGCTTAAGTTACTCTTTTCCTATTCGTATCCTTTTAATTTCGTTAGTCTGCCTAATTGCTCTGGCTAGAGTTTCGAGGACAATGTTGAATAGAAGTGGTGAAAGAGGACATCCCTGTCTTGTTCCTGTTTTTAAAGGGAATGATTTCAGTTTTTCTCTATTAAGAATGCTGTTGGCCATGGGCTTAGCATAAATAGGCTTTAAAATGTTCAGGTGTATTCCTACTATCCCTATTTTTTCTAGTGTTTTGAGCATGAAGGGGTATTGTATATTGTCAAATGCTTTTTCTGTGTCAATTGAAATAACCATATGATTCTTGTCCTTAAGTCTATTGATATGATGGTTTATGTTTATTGATTTATGAATGTTGAATCATCCTTGCATTCCAGGAATGAACCCCACTTGATCGTGGTGCACAATTTTCTTAATATGTTTTTAGATATGGTTTGCCAATATTTTGTTAAGGATCTTTGCATCTATATTCATCAAGGATATTGGTCTAAAATTTTCTTTCCTTGATGTGTCTTTTCCTGGTTTGGGTATGAGGGTGATATTAGATTCATAGAATGAGTTCAGTAGGGTACACTCCTTTTCTATTTCCTGGAATACTTTGAGAAGTATTGGAATGAGTTCTTCTTTGAAGGTCTTGTAGAACTTCGCTGAGAGTCCGTCTGGTCCTCGGCTTTTCTTGGATGGTAGATTTTTAATGGCTTCTTCTATTTCATTGCTTGATATTGATCTGTATAAATTGTGTATGTCCCCCTGGTTCAGTTTGGGAGGAGCATATGTCTCTAGAAATTTGTCAATGTCTTTGGTACTTTCTATTTTGTTGGAATACAGATTTTCAAAGTAGCTTCTCATTATGTTCTGTATCTCAGTGGTATCTGTTGTGATATTTCCTTTTGCATTATGTATTTTAGTAATTTGAGTCTTCTCTCTGCTTCTCTTTGTTAGTGTGGCTAAGGGCTTATCTATTTTGTTTACTTTCTCAAAGAACCAACTTTTTGTTATGTGAATTTTTTGAATAGTTTCTTTTGTTTCAATTTCATTAATTTCAGCTCTGATTTTAATTATTTTCTCTCATCTACTACTTTTGCTGTTATTCTGTTCTTCTTTTTCTAGGGCTTTGAGCTGTAATGTTAGGTCATTTAATTGTTGACTTTTCATTCTTTTCTGGAATGCACTCCATGCAATGAATTTTCCTCTGAGTACCGCTTTCATAGTGTCCCAGAGATTTTGATGTGTTGTATCATCATTCTCATTGACCTCTAAGAATTTTTTAATCTCTTCCCTGATGTTTTTTGTTACCCATGTTTCATTCAATAGCATATTATTTAGTCTCCAAGTGTTGGAGTAATTTCCTTTTTTTACTTTGCCATTGATTTCTACTCTCAGTCCATTATGATCTGATAGAATACAAGGCAGTATCTCTATTTTTTGCATTTCCTAAGGGCTGCTTTGTGGCATAACATATGGTCTATTTTCGAGAAGATTTCATGTGCTACTGATAAGAAAGTGTATCCGCTCATTGATGGATGGAATATTGTATATATGTCCATTAAGTCTAGGTTATTGATTGTGTTATTGAGTTCTATGGTTCCTTTGGTTGGATTTTGTTTGGAAGATCTATCTAGTTGTGACAGCGGTGCATTAAAGTCGCCCAGAATTATTGTGTTGTGGTCTATGTGATTGTTGAAATTGAGAAGGATTTGTTTGATGTACAGGGATGCACCATTGTTTGGGGCATAAATATTTACTATCGTTATGTCTTCCTGATTTATGGTTCCCTTAAGGAGTATGAAATGTCCTTCTTTATCCCTTCTGACTAACTTTGGCTTGAAGTCCACTTAATCTGATATAAGGATGGAAACCCCCACTTTTTTACTGAGTCCATGTGTGTGGTAGGTTTTTTCCCATCCTTTCACCTTTAGTCTGTGGATGTCTTTTTCTATGAGATGAGTCTCTTGCAGGCAGCATATTGTTGGGTCTTTCTTTTTAATCCATTCTGCCAGTCTATGTCTTTTGATTGATGAGTTTAGGCCATTAACATTCAGGGTTATTATTGAGAAATGATTTGTATTCCCAGTCATTTGGCTTCTTAGAATCCACAACACTGCTGTGATTGTTAGATTGAAGAGTAGGGGAGTGAGTCTCAGGCATCTGTTGTTTTCAAGAAATGGTATTCTAACATTGTCACTCAGGAGCACGTGATACATGGTGTCTTAGGGTATTAGCCCAGTGGGCCTTTGATCTAGCCAGCTCAATCCAAGAGAAGGGATCCCTCTGGATACTGACAGCCTACAGTATTCTCCAGGACCAGTAGGTTGCCATATTCTATTTAAGCTTCATCAGGTATCATGGCCCCATGACTATCCCAATCCAGCTCCAATGAGAAATTCCCCCCAATATTTAGTGAACCAGGGAGGTACAGAGGGATGCAGGAGGGCACGTGGGTCATCTAGCTTTTCACAGTCCCCTATAGTATTGCTCTCCAAACCCACTTTTTCAGACTGGACTCATCTTGGATTTTACCAAGTCAGAAACATGACCTGTGGTGCTACTAATTCCACAGGATGTTGGCAGTGGAAAGCTCATGAAAGGGAAGTATGCAGTGGAGTTTGGTATGTTATGTATGAATGAATTGGGAAACATCACACCACCTCTGGTGGGACAGCTCTCTTTTCTCAGAATGCCCAAAAGGAGAGAGTTGAAATCTGGGAAGTTTAATTTCTTGGTGGAGGTGGCTAGATGCAGTGATTTCTAATGGGGAGAGGAGGGAGCAAATCACTCAGCATGTGGGACAAAGGTCAGGAAAGAGGTAGCAAGCTAGGGGAGATGTTTTATTCTCACTCCAACTGACAGGTCCCCATCTCCATTGCTGCTGTCTTACAATTAGTCTGCATTCAGAATTTCTGTTGGTAAGAGATTCCCAGGGGCCTTTCAATGCAGTTTTAGATGCCAGAAATATATGACCAGTCTCTTTAAGCAGAATGGTTCATCCTCTTGACACAACTAATACATGTCTGGCAAAAGACACTCTGACATTACCAAGGTTACTTTTACCATTCCCTGTAAGATATAGACTAACAGACAGTGTCATAGACACTGGCGCAACAATGCTCCAATTAAGTTAAATTGCTGGATTAAGAAAGTGCATATAGGTGGCAGAAAGACCACTTTTTAAAATGGCATAATACCATTTTTGAACATCCATCAAGCTGGAAGAATGGAATGGTAAACATGAGCAAAGGTGAATATTCAGAAAATGAAAAGTAAACAACATTTTTGGTGCACTTAGTGCAGAAGGGTATTGGAGATGAAAATCATCAGAGCAGAGACTCTACAAAAAAATTGTCATTGTTATTGGTCACCCAGAAAGTCCAGGACATTTCTTCAGTGTCATAATACATACAAATACAATAAAAAGTGATTGTGAGATCATTTGTAGGCAACAAAAATTACTGACAATAACAACTTGCCAAGGACACCATTGTTCTTGCAAATTACTGGCTCCTTTTTGTTGGTTTTAGGAAAAAACAGGATGCATATGCAGATTTTGCTTTTCAGGAACATGACAGATGAGGAAATGTTTCCTTTCACCAGAGAATCAGCACGAAGCTCTCAAATTTAATAAACACAAATTTGGAAATTCAGCACTGATCTTTGGCTCTCAAAATAAACAGTGCACCACATCATCAGAAATTTAAACAAGAGAATCTCCGCTAAACTACAAAAATAAAGACATAATAGAGGGGAAACATGAAATACTTCAGCATAAAATTTTAAAGAATACCTAAAGTTGTGATAGGATGTAATGAGCTGGAAAAGCAGGTAATGAAGCATTTCCAAAAAAAAAAAAAAATTCTTTTATTTTTCCTGTAATTGCTTAAATCCACCACAACTATGCCACATATCATATGTTTGGATTTCATTCTTTCAATGTCACTTATTTCAATTACGGGTCCTCATGTCATTCATTACCTGACAAAGAACAAGCAAATTACTTGCATAAACATGGTAAAGATGAAAACACATAAATCGTCAAGTTTTGCCCAGAATATCTTCAGGACCAATGTATTAAAATTAACAATTTCTATAAAAATGCTTCATTAGTATTGAGACTCTACATCAAATGGTACAGGGAAAACAGATTTTATATAACCCTGTGACTTCTGAATGATATCAGCAGAAGATAAGATATGCATTCAATCCCAAATCATAAAATGCTTTTATAATACATTTACTATCACAATGGAAAGTGCAACACACTGAGAAAGTGGAGAACTGAAAGCAGTTCAATGATGTCTTCACCACTTGGTTTTCGTGATGATATTGAGGATGACTTGAAACATGCAGGATGCATTTGTGACAAAGTAGACTACTACCTCAAGAATACTAGTGCATTTGACATTTTGAATTGCATAATATTAAACCATCATGAGCAATTTCTCCTTCCAATTTGCTGATGAAATAAACTATCAGAATGTTGATGAGGATGTTTTAACCATTCAGTTCCTGAGAGTTGCATCATCTGCAGGAATATCAAGCCTTAGGAAATACAGGTCACTGGGGAAACATTGCTGAATGTCACCAGAGTTGCATCCTGAAATGTGTCTTAGGAATGGGCTTGGGTTTTAAACTGGTACTATCCCAACAATGTTCTATTCACTTGATTAAACAGAGGAGGTAATGTTGAAAAATTGGAGGCTTGGTAATATCTGCAGAGGCTAAATAAAGTAGGGGACTGTATCCTATTCCAGTCTGACTCTCTGAAATAATTTGCAGGAAACCATCACAAGGGAAAATCAAACAATTTTAAATGAAGTTTTAGTTGCAATTTCAAGAAAAATTCTGCAAGAAACCTTAGTTGTATATCAAGACACAGTCTTGAGGGTATCTTGAGAGAAAGATTTAACACTACATAAGGACAAAAATATTTGTAGCTAAACACTGAGCAGACAATTATCCCAGTGATCCATGTTTGCCTGGAGTAGGAGGAGAGACAGGCACATGTGCAAACTATTATGTGCTCATGTCATTAGAATAAAATGTATTTTGGGTATAATTTACACCTTATCCTCAAGCCATTACACAGTCTATTCATTCCTTTCTGACTTTTTCTATTTACCTTGGCCTTTTCCTTTGAATTATTCTCTCCCACATATATCTGGGAAAAATGCACATCCTATTGACCTTTCTGGATATTACCCATTTTCTCAGGTATGGGGGAGGTTGAGAAATGTGTTTCTCCAGGAGAAAACCAGGTTTTCTTCATTAGACAATGCCTTAGCCACTTATTCAAATGCCATCTGAAAATATAATTAGTCAAAGAGAAATGGTGATGGATGTTATGGTGATCCATGGCACAATATTTTCAGGCAGAAAAAGAAGAAAAAGTAAGCCAATTCATCCAATTTTCAAACTTCTCATAATTATGTTTGCAGCAATTCCTCACAATGATTATTACAGTGTAATTTGTTGCAGATGATCATATCCATTGAATGCTCATTCATTTATTTCCAATCAAATTCTTTCTAGACTGGTGTGATTCTTATCAACAAAATGCCTACCTTGGTTTCCAGTGTTTTTTGAAGGTAGACAAAAAGACAGAAGAGCTACAATATTCAAAGTGGAAGGGTTTGGCAACTAGAATGTTGGGTTTGAAGACCACGGATGTTTCAGGCTCCAGTAGGGGATTACAATTCGTTTATCTCCACAGGGATTGTATCTGGGCCTAGGAGAACATGGGTTTCATTGTGTGGCTTCTATAAAATCCTGTGTGTGCTGCACATACCTCCCGATGTTACAGACAAGTGCAATGAGAGCATAATGAAGTCACAGTTGCAATGTCAAACAGAGTGACTTCTGGACCTGGTGACTTCAAATAAATATTCTAAACAAGCATCAGCTCAGGTGTAATTGTAAGAGGGAAGATGAAGGGAGTGAGCCCCAGGGGCCTGCTCTTTCCAAGAAATGCAATCCTAACATCATTAACCAGAAGCAGAGTAGACAGGGATTGTTGTGGGCACTGCCCCTTGGGCCTTTGATCAAATAAGCTCCATTCAAGAGAATCAACCCTGATGAAATACAACAGTACACATTATCCTCCAGGACTGCTAGGCGGTGCAGTGTTTGTGTGGCACACCAGGTTTTATGGTCAGCTGGCCTCCCTGAACCTGCTGGAAGCAATGATTCTCCAACAGGTCTAGTGGAACTGGGAGGGATGGAGTGGTGTGGGAGGGCATGTGGGTCACCCAGCTTTATCAAAGTTCACTGTGGTATTGTGCACCAAACCCAATCTTCTAGGTCTGGGCTCATCCATAATTTTTCTGAGTTAGGAATCTGACCTATGGTATTCCCAGTCACACAGTATGCTGCCTCTTGACAGCTCAGGACAGTAAAGCATGCAGTGACGTTTGTGGGTTTGGTGATTATTGAATTGGGAAAATTCACACCAATTCTGGTGGGACACCACTTCTATCCAGGAATGTCCAAAAAGTAGAGAGCTGGACCCTAGGAAGTTTGATTTCCAAGTGGAGGTGGGTGGATGCTGTGATTTCTAATGAGGAGAGATGGCAGCCATCACTCAGCATGTGGCATGACATGGAAAGTGGTCACAAACTAGGAGAGATATTCTGTGTTCACTCCATCTTCCAGGTCCCACCTCATGCTGCTGCCTTACAACTACATTTCATGCAGAAATTCTCTTTTTATGAGTTGCCCAAGGGCCTTTCAACTCACTTTCAGAGTCACAAATATCTGGTTAATCTGCCTTCAACAAAGGGTTAATCCTCTTGACATGGATAATGCATATCAGGCCAAAGGCCCTATGTGACAATGCCAAGTTCTCCTTTACCAGCCCCTGTAGGATACAGACTACAGAGCATTGACACAAAAACTGGCAAAATTATGCTTCAAATATGTGAAACTGATAGATGAAAAATGTATCTGAGGATGGCAGGAAGAGCACATTGCTTAATGGTATAATACCAACTTTGAACATGCATCAGGCTGGAAGAGAGGAATGGTATACATGTTCAAAACTGAGTATTATAAAAAGGAAGAGTAAAGGACATTATTGGGGCACTTTGCAGAAGGGTGTTGGAGATGGATACAATCATCAGTGAAGACACACTGAAGTATATTGTCTTTGTTAATGGTCTCCCAAAGAATTCCAAAACATTTCTTCCACTTCATAGTACTTACAAATAGAGTAAGAAGTAATTGTGAGATCATTTGTAAGCAACGATGATTACTGACCCTAGTTCAAATTGCAAAGGACATCAATGGCCTTGCAATTCCTGGCTCTTTCTGGTTGCTTGCAAGGGACAGCTGATAACACATATGCAGATGTTGCTTTTCTGTCCCATAAACTATGATGAAAGTTTTCCTTAAACTAGAGAATCTGCACCCCAGCACTTAAATTTAAATAAGTACAAATTTTTAAATGCATTACAGTCTTATTAGTTGAAGAAAGTCATATCCATTGAAGTTTCATTCATTTATTTCCATTCAAATTCCTTCTAACCACGTGTGATTCAATTTGACGAAATACCGAACTTGGTTACCAGTGCTCCTGGAAAGGAAGACCAAAGGACACAAGAGCTAAAGTATTCAGAGTGGAAGGGGTTGGCTGATATATTGGATTTGAAGGATGGGGAGGTTCCAACCTCTTTAGGGGAACATACTTTGTTTCTCTCCCTTGGTGTTGTGCATGGATATCTGGTAACATAGGTTTCCATTAGTGTCTTCCATGAGACCCTGGCTGCACTGCAGATAACTTCTGTTGTCACAGGAATGTGGAATAAGAATGCAATGACATCCCAGGTGTCATGGCAAACAGAGAGGGTTCTGTTTATGGTAGCATCAAATCAAGATTCTAAACAAGCTTCAGCTCAGCTGAAATTTTAAGGGAGAAGATGAAGGTAGAGAGCCCCAGAGGCCTCCTCTTTCAAAGAAATGCAATCCCAACATCATGACCCAGGAGCAAAGGAGCAAGGGAGTGTTAGAAACATGGTCTTCAGGGTCTTTGATCTAACCAGCTCCATCCAAGAGTAGGGAACCTGCTGAAGGACAACAGCTCACAGTTACCTCCAGGCCAGCAATGGAGTGCAACCCTCAGGTGCAAACCACTCATAATTGCCACCTGGCCTCTCTAATTCTGCTGCAATCAATTATTCCACAACAGGTCTAGTGGATCAGTGTGGGATGAAATAGTGCTGGAGGGCACATGTGTCATCAAGCTTATCAGTTTACTGTGGCATAGCCTTCTGAAACTACTCCTCCAGGTCTGGTGTCATTCAGGATTTTGTGTCAGGAAACTTTCGTAAGGTGGTACCAGCCACAAAGGATGATGACTTTTAATGGCTCAGGGCAGGGTGTGTTCAGTGCAGCTCAGTGTTAGCTGCTGATTAAATGAGGAAATATCACACCAATTTTGGGGGACACCCCTCCTTTCCTGGAATGCCCAAAGAGGAGAACAATGGACTCTGGGTAGTTTGATTTCTAAGTGGATGTGGGTAGATGCTGTGAGAAGAAAGAATGAGTGAATCACTAAGCATGTGAGATGGAGGCCAGGAAATATGTAGCAAACTAGGAGAGATGTTCTGTGATCACTCCACCCACCAGGCACCACCTCCTTTGCTGCTGCTTTACAACTAGGCTTGAGTCAGAAATTCTCTTAGCAAGAGTTTCCCAGGGGCCCTTCACTCACTATTAGATGCAGAAATATCAGGTTAATCTATCTTCACATAAGGGTGCAACCACTTGACAGGACTAATGCTTGTTTGGTAAAAGGCCCTCTGTGACAATGTCAAAGTTACTTTAACTATCACCAGTAGGATACAGACTATAGGACAGTGTCACAGGCACTGACACAATGATGGTCCAAATAAGAAAGCTGATGGATGAAAAAAGTGCCTGATGATGGTGGGAAGCGGATAAATTCAAATGACTTAGTACAAATTTTGAATATGCATCAGCCTGGAAGAGAGGAATGCTACACAGGTTCAAAGGTGAATATTCAAAAATGGAAGAGTAAAGGACATTTTTGGAGAACTCAATATAGAAGGATGTTGGAGATGGAAACCATCATCAGTGAAGAGACACTAAAGAAACTGTCATTCTTAATCATCTCCCCCCAAAATTACAGGAATATTCTTCAGCTTCATACTACTTACAAATAGAGTAAGAAGTCATTGTGAGATATGTAAGGAACACTAACTTCTGACAACATTTTAACTCTCAAAGGACGTCAATGCCCTTGGAAATTTATGGATCCTTCCTGTTGCTTACAAGGGACAGCTGATTATATATATGCTGATTTTGCTTTTCCAGCAAATGAACTGTGAGGAAATTTTGCCTTATGCTACAGCATCTATACTCAAGCACTTAGATTTCAACAAGTTCAAATTTAGAAAAGTTGTACAGAACTATGTCACTCGAAATAAAGAGTGTACTTCCAGGGTCCAGTGCTAGCAGAGGTCGTAGTGGTCTCAGGTGATGGAGTAGGCATTGGAGCGGTGGAAAACAAAGCAACAGAAACTCAAGGAATGGATGCTAAGTTCAAAATTTTATTTTTTCCAGCCAGATTTTTATACATTAAAATGTAGGCAGTTACACATGTTTTTTCAGAACAGGAAAAGATCAAAAGGAGAAAAACAAAAATATTTTGTATGATCATTACTAGACTAGACAATGAAGTATTCTAATTATTCTAGTAATTGTTTACATGTGATAACCTCTAACTAAACAATATGACATATTAATATTTACCTAATCATAAAGATTAAAGCAAGCTCAGTAGGGTTGAATAAACATCAGTCATGTGACTACTGCTGTAGTTAATAAATGCTAGACATTTTAAGCTAAGAAATATATGATATCATCTTATACTGTGTGAACTTAACATTGAGAAAAACTTTACTTCTTCTGTTCCTGTTAATCCTTCATGATGGGGTTCGAATTATTTGCCTATGTGTTTCAGGTCATCTGAGAGTAGTCAACAGGGTATTGGCAGTTAGAATCTGTTTTTGTATTTTCTCATAGCAATATTGGTTACTCAGAGTTTCATAGCAAATGACTAAATCTGAAATCACTGTTCCATTAGAAGTCTGGTTCTTATGTTCTAACCCTGGTTCTGTTAAGACCCCTGTTTTCAGGGAAAACAGATAAAATGTTAATAATAAACATACACATATTAAGCAAGCAAGGAAGTAAAGCCCTCAACCCAAATTCTCAAGAGATGAGAGTTTGCAAAAATGTTTATTATTCAATGGAATCCTCATCAAGCACTGAGGGGAATTGCAGGTGGCATAACAGTGCACCACATCACCAGAAATTCCAACAAATGCATTTCTGCTAAAATATGAAAATGAAGGAAAAATATAAGGGTAACCTGAATTTCATCAACAGAAAACTTTAATGAATACCTAAAGTTCTGAATGGTCATAATGAGAAGGAAAGCATATAATAAAGTGTTTCCAAAATTCAAAATCCTTTTCTTTTTCTTTTCATTTCTTATGTTCACTGTAAACATGTCACATACCTAATATCTCTGATTTTACTGTATCAATGTTAGTGCTTTGAAATAAGGGTTCTTGTGCCACATGTTACCCTATAAAGCACAACCAAATTATTCACACAGCCATGGTAAAAATGAGAATATCCCACTTTTCACCCACTTCTCCACAGTATATCTTAAGAACAGCCATTAGAATTAACCATTTCTATAAAAGTCCTTCATTACTATTTAGACAGTACCACAAATGATACAGGAAAACCAGCTTTATATACCCTGTGCCTCCTGAATGATAATAGCTGAAGATATGCATTCAGCCCCAGATAATGCAAGTATTTGGTAATATAATATTTATCCCAATGCATAAGAAAACAGAAAGAGAAAGTGGGATATAAAGAGCAGTTTTATGCAGCGTTCACTTCTGTTCTTGTTTTTCCAGTTCACATTGATGATGACATGGAAACCTCCCATCTGTAGAAGTCTCCTTTGTTTGAAATGAGAATGCATGTTTGCCAATGTGGGCTACTACCTCAAGAAGAATACTGAAGTACACATGTTGTAATTCAAGTCATTAAAATGTGGTGAGCAATTTTTTTTCTTCAAGAACTTGCTGAAAAAATAACGTATCAGCATGTTCATAAGAATGATAAAACCTTTCAATTCCTGAGAGTTGTGTCATCTGCAAGGATGCCTTGTCTTAGGAAATCCAGGTCACTGGGAAAACACTGCTGACTACCACTGCATCTCCATCCTAAAATCTGTCCTAGAAATGATCTTCCTAGGAATGAGTTTAAAAACTGGTGCTTTTAAGACTGTGTACCATTCACTTGATTTAACAGAGGATTCGATGTTGAGAAACTGGAGGCTTGTCATTATCTGCAGCCACTGTAAATTAGGGGACTGGATCATGTTTCAGTCTGACTCTCTGAAATAATTTTCAGGAAACCATCCCAAGGCAAAGCAAAACAATTTTGAAAGAATTTTTAATTGCACTTTTGAGAACAATTCTGTAGAATATTTTGTTGCATATCAAGACCCAGTCCAGGGTTATCATGAGAGAATGATTTAACCATATATAAGGATATAAAAGGTTGTAGCTGAATACTGAACAGGCAATTATCCTGTTATTACCAATGATCCCTGGTAGCCTGGGGCTGAACGAGATGCAGGCACATGTGTGAAATATGTGCTCATATCATTAGTATAAAAGCAATTGTTGGGATTATTTAAACCTGACCCCCAAGCCATCACAATCAGTCTATTCATTCCTTTCTGACTTGTTCTGTTTCCTCTGGTCTTTTTGTTGTAACATTCTAACTAGCAGATTCTGGACAAAATGCATAGACCAGTGGAGGTGTCAAATATTGCCAAATTTCTCAGGTACAGGGGAGCCTGTGTAACGTGGTTCCCAAGCACAAAGCCTGTTTTCCTACATTAGGGAATGCCTAAGCAACTTAGCCAAAAACTGTCTGTAAATATAAATAGACAAAGGGGAATGGTGATGGCATACAGGTCAGTGATCCAAGGCACAATATTTGCTAGCAGAAAAATAAAAAATGTAAGAAAAACTCATCCAAATTTCAAACTTCCAGTAATCATGCTTGTAGCAATTTCTCTCAAGAAAAATTGCAGTGTGATTAGATGCAGAACATCATATCCATTGAACTCTCATTTATTTATAACCATTCAAATTTCTTCTAGGCTGGTATGATCCTTCTCAAAAAAAAAAATGCCTTACTTGGTTACCAGTGTTCCAGGATCAAAAGAGAGAAGAGCTACAATATTCAGTGTGGAAGGGGTTGGCATCAGACATGTTGGGTTAGAAGGGCCCAGAGGTCTCAGGCTCCAGTGAGAAAATGCACTTTGCATCTCTCCCTAGGGGTTGTGTCTGATTCTAGGGCCACATGGGTTTTCATGATTGAATTCCTTGAGTACTGGCTGTGCTGCAGATACATCCTGATGTCATGGAAAGGTGGAATGAGAATATGATGGCATCATGGTTGCCATGGCAACCAGAAAGTCATCTGGTCCTGGCCACTTCATATCATGATTCTAATCAAGCCTCCAATAAGCTGTGATTGTAATAGGGAAGATGAAAGGAGCAAGCCCCGGGGGTCTGTTCTCTTCAAGAAATGAGATCCTAACATCATCTCCCAGTAGCAGAGTAGTCAGGGAGTGTTAGCACAGGGAAACTCAGGCCTTTGATCTCACCACCTCCTTTCAATTGAAGGGACCTGGCTGAAGAACAACAGCCCACAGTTTTCTCCAGTTCTGCTAGGTGGCAAAGTCCTCACCTGGCACACCAGGCATCATGGTCGCCTGGCAACTAGAATCTTGCTACAAGCAATTATTCCCCGACATGTCTAGATGATCAGGGAGTAACAGAGGGGTGTGAGAGGGCACCTGGGTCACCGAGCTTATCACATTTTCCTGAAGCATTGCCCTTCTAACCAACTCATCCATGTCTGGGCACATCTGAGATTTTGCTGTTTCCAAACCTATGGCTCTATGACCCACACAGGCTGTTGGCTGTTCACAACTCAGGGTACAGTGGAATTCAGTGCAGTTTGTTCTGTTAGGTATTGATTGAATTAGAAAACATCACACCAACTCTGGTGGGACACATCACCTTTCCTGGAATGCTCAATGAAGAGACAACTGGAACCTGGGTATTTCAATTGTTAAGTGAAGGTGGGTGGATGCTGTGATTTCCAATGAGTAGAGGAGGGAGTAAATTACTCAGCATGTAGGATGGATTCCAGTAAAGAGGTAGCAAGCTAGGAGAGATGTTCTGTGCTCACTCCACCTGCCAGACACCACCTTCTATTGATGATGACATACAAATAGACTGCACTCAGAAATTCTCTTGCTATGATTTTCCCTGAGGTCCTTAAACCCACATTTAGGTGCAGAAATATCTGGTCATACTGTCTTCACATAAGAGTTCTCTCTCTTGACCTAACTATTGCATGTCTGGCAAAAAGCCCACTCTGATAATGCCAAGGTTGCTTTTACCAGCCCCTGTAGGACACACTGACTACAGGACAGTGCAACAAACACTGGCATGATAATGCTCCAGTTAAGTCAAATTGCTGGTTGAAAAGTGCCTAATGGTGGCAGGAAGAGCAAAGTTTACCATGGCATAATACCATTTTTCAACATGCACCAAACTGGAAGAGAGGAATGGTACACAGGTTTAAAGCTGAAGATTCAGAAGGGGAAGGTTAAGGACATTTTGGGGGCACTCAATGAAGAAGGATGCTAGAGATGAAAACCATCATCAGTGATGGGACACTAAAAGAAATTGACATCCTTCATGGCCTCCCACAAAATTCCAGGACATTTCTTCAGGTTCATCATACATTCAAATACAGTAAGAGGAATTGTGTTGTCATTTGTAAGCAACTATAATTACTGACAATAGTTCATCTTGCAAAGAACATTAATGCCCTTGCAAATTTCTGCTTCTTTCTTGTTGCTTGCAAGTGAGGACTGATTACACATTTGCAGATTGGATTTTCTGGCACATGATTTATGAATAAAATTTTCCTTACACCAGAACATCTACACAAAAGCAATAAAATTTAAACAAGTACAAATATGGAAATGTGGCAATGAAATGTGTTTCTCAAATAAAGAGTGCACCACATCATAAGAAATTTAATCAAAAGTATCTCTGCTAAAATACCAAAATGAGTACAGAATACACGTGAAACCTGAATTTCATAAACAGAAAAATTTAAAGAACACCTAAATTTGTGATAGGATATACTGAACAGAAAAATAAGTTAATAAAGCATTTCCAAAGTTCAAAATCATTCTCTTCTTGTAATTGCTTATATCAACCACAAACATGCCACTTACCTAATGTCTGTGAGTGCATTTTTTTCCATGTCACTTCTTTCAAATAGGAGTTCTTGTGTCATGCCTTACACTACAAAGCAAAATAAAATTATTTCCACAACCATGGTAAAATGAGAACACGACATCTGTCACCCAGTTCTACACAGCATATCTTAAGAACATCCATCAAAATTATCAATTTCTATAAAAATTTTCCAATAGTATTGAAACTATATGTCAACTGATAGGGAAACCAGGTTTCATATACACCCTGTGCCTCCTGATTGATATCAGCAGAAGCTCTGATATGTATTCAGCCCCAAATTATACAATTATATAATAATATAATATCTATCCCAATGCAAAGAACTACAGACTGAGAAAAAGGAAAACCAAGATCAGATCTTTTTTGTCTTCACCTGTTGGTTCTCCAGTTGACATTGAGTTTGACTTTGAAAAATCCCCAGCTTTAGAAGTCCAATTCATTTGCATGGAGGATGCTTGTGTGTCAAAGTAGGCTACCAGCTCAAAAAGATTACTGTGGTTGACCTTTTGAAATTCATGTCTTTAAAACATGTTGAGCATTTTTTCTTCATGAATTTGCTGATTATATACCACATAAGCATATTCATGAGAATTATGTAACCTTTCAGTTCCTTAGAATTGTCTCATCAACATTTGTACCTACCCTTAGGAAATCCAGCTCACTGTGGAAACACTGCTGACTGTCCCCACATCTCCATCCTGAAATCTAACTTTTTAATGAGCTACTTAAAGCTGGTACTTTTCCAACAGTGTTCTATTCACTTGATTTAACAGAGGAGAAAATGTTTTGAAATCAGAGAGTTGGCATTATCTGCAAATGTTCTGTAATAATATGTAATAGATCCTGTTCCAGTCTGAATTTGTAAAATGATTTGCAGGAAAACAATCCCAAGTCATACATAAACAATTTCAAATGAATTTTTAATTACAATTTTGAGAACAATTCTGCCAGAAACCTTAGATGTATGTCAAGATCCATAGTCCAGGGTATATCATGATAGAGGTTTAAACCAATTTAAGAAGGAAATAGACTCTAGCTGAACACTGGGCAGACAATTATCTTAGTGATCACTGGTGGCCTGGGGAATGAGGAGAGGCAGTCATATGTGGGAAACATTATGTCATCATGTTGTTAATATAAAAGAGATTTTTGTGATTATTTACACCTGAACCCCAAGTCATTACAATCACAGTCTATTTATTCCTTTCTTATTCTTTCTATTTCCCTTGCTTTTTCCTTTGAAGC
The DNA here is from genome assembly GCF_902686455.1 of Sciurus vulgaris. Lineage (NCBI taxonomy): Eukaryota > Metazoa > Chordata > Mammalia > Rodentia > Sciuridae > Sciurus > Sciurus vulgaris. The sequence goes on from NW_027632437.1 coordinate 2,259,177, forward strand.
ATTCTAAACAGCAGTTGTCTAGGCAAAATTCATAGGTCATAAGAGATGCTGAATCCTGCCAGCTCTCTCAGGTATAGGGGAGGATGACGAATGTGGTTCTCAAAGGCAAAGACTTAGAGAATGCATAAGAAACTTAGCCATATACTGACTGTAAAAATAAATAGTCTATCTAAGGGAAGAGGGGATGACTCTCAGGTCAGTGATGCCAGTAAATATTTACTGGCATAAAAAAAAGAAAAAAGAAAATAGAAAAACCTCATTCAATTTTCAAATTTTCTAGCAAATTTATTTATAGCAATTCCACTCGTGATTCATTAAATTGTGATTTGTTGCAGAAAACCATGCCCTTTGAACTCTCATTCATTTATTTCCATTCAAATTCTTTGTACACTGGTGTTATTTATTTATTTATTTATTTTTGGAGAAATGTCTATCCTGGTCACATGTGCTCCTGTGAAGGTAGAGCAAAAATAGCAAGAGGTACAATATTCAAAGAAGAAGGGACTGGCATCCATAACTAGGGTTTAAAGGGCACACAATTTCCAGCTCTAGTAGAAGAATGCACATTTTTTCTCTCCCCAAGGGTTATTTGGGGGTCTTGGGAAACAAGGCTTTCCATGAGTGGCTTCCCAGAAAGCCTGGCTGTGCTTCAGATACCTCATGATGTCATAGAGTGTGGAATGCGTGTATGATGACATCACAGTTACTGTGGCAAATACATAGACTTCTGGTCCTAGCTGTTTCAGGTCAAGTTTCTCAAAACTAGTGCAGGCTCACCTGTGATTGTAAGTGGGAAAATGAAGGGAGTGAGTCCAAGGGGCCTGTGCTTTTCAAGTAAAGTGACACGAATGTTGTCGCCCAGGAGCAGAGGAGCCAGGGAGTGTTGGGGTTCTGGCCCCAATGTCCTTGATCTAAACAACTCTGTCCAAGAGAAGGAATTCCACTGAAGATTGATAGTCCACAGAGTCCTCCAGTCCTGCTTTGTGGAACTGTCCTCTTTTGTTCATGCAAGACATAATGGCCACCTTCCCCACATCTGTCCTGCTGCATGTAATTATTCCCCAGCAGGTCTAGTGGATTGGGAAGGGATGGAGAAGTTTGGGAGGGGTACTAAGGCTTCAGTTTTCCTATGACCTCTACAGAGATTGTAACCTTGTGGTTACTATTGTCTGAGAATTTATTCACTGTGTATTTTCTATGATCTTTGAAACAAATATCACCTTAGAAGCCTCCATGACTTGTATACCCCTTATAAATAGAATAGCCTAAATAATCTCTCTAGCCTATTTGGATTTATTAACCTACACTAACTTAGTAGACTCATTACCTGCATAGATTTTATGACTTGTATAACCTCTATGATCTGGTTTGTTTCTATGGCTTATTTAACTTCTATGACTTAGTTATATTCTATGATCTGTATAGGCTCTGTGACCTACAAAGTTTCTTTTTTTTTTTTTTGAGTAACTTGTAAAATATGCAGAGTCCCAAAAGCTAGCATAACCTCTATGACCCGCTAGCCTTTATTTCCTATAATGGTTTTATGTATGTGTACCCTCTATGGAATGAATATCCTATTCCCTTGTAGTCTCTTAAGACTGGAGACTATTTTTCTAAGATCTGTGTAGCCTCTGTAATCTTTGGAACTTCTTTAACCTAAGAAAATTCTACAATTTGTATAGCATCTATTTTAAAAGGTGAAAAAGTTTGCAAACCTTGAATGACCTTACTAGTGTAGCTGCCACATATTCCCTGACTTGAGTACTCCTGTGGAACTCAGTATCAGTAGAACTACCATAACCTCTCTGATCAGCATAGCTGATATGATCTGTGCAGCTTCTATGACCTGAGCATCTCTTAGGACCTGAATAGCCTACATGACCTGAGTATCCTTGATGTCCTGCATAATTTCTATATCCTGAGGAACTTCTAGGACATTTGTAGACTCTAGTTACTGAGCAGTATCTATAACCAATAAAACCTCAGTGACTTTCATAGTCTATGTTACCTGTGTATCCTCAGAGATGTGCTTCAATTCTTTGGCCTGAGAATCCTATATGACCTCTGTCACTACATAACATGAATAGCCTAAATGACCTCAGTATCCTCTATGATTTTAGACTCCACTGTTTTCAGAGTAATCACTATGGAATGAATAGTTTGGTTGCCTTCATTAGCCTCTAATAACTGCAGAGGCTCCATGACCAGTGAAACCTTTACAGCCTGAGTAGCCTAAAGGACATTAATAGATTTATGACTTGCTTATACTCTATGACCAGTAAAAACTCTATGGCATGAGTATCCTCTATGAAGTGCATGTCCTGTCATCTTGTAACTTGTATGATCCTTTAAAATCTATGACCTGAGTATTCTCAATAGTCTATCTAGCTTCCATCCCCAGAGTATTCTATCTTCTGCATACCTCTGTGAATTGTGTGAGCTCAATGACCCAAATAGTCTCTAAAATATTCATAGTCTCTTTGACCTCAGTAGCCTCTATGATATTTTAGCCTTTCATCTGAGAAGCTACTATAATCTGCCTAGATCCTATGGCATGAGTGACCTTAATTGACTCAGTACCTTCTATAATAAGAACAGTATTAAGAAATGTAGCCTTTTGGAACACTATAACCTCTATTGCCTGTAAAGTCATTATGGCCTATGTAGTCTCTATGACTTGAGTATTCTCTTTGACCTATATTGTATCTAGGGCTTGAGATTCTTTGATAATATATATAGCATCTGTGAACTCAGTACCTTTTATGGCCTGAACTCTATGACATGAATAAGCTCTACATCCTGAGTAGCCTTTAGGATCTGCATAGTCACTATGACCTATGGAACTTCTATGACCTGGGTAGCATGAATGATCAGTACAGCTCCTATTACCTGCCTAGCTTCTATGATCTGAGAAGCACTCATAATGTGCATCTATAGTATGACATTAATATCTTCTACAAACTTATTACCACTTGTATTCTGCAAAGTTACTATTTCCAAAGAATTCTCCTTAAATATATTATACTCTATGGTTTTTTAAATCGCTATATCCTGCATAGCCACTATGATCTGTGTAGCCTCTATGGCCTACAAAGCCTCAGTAGCCTGAATGGTATTTACATGCATCCTACATATATTCTGTGACCCATGTATCCTCTATGTTCTGTGTAGTCTCAATGTCCACATAGCCTAAATTACACAATTAACCTCCATATTTTCAATAGCCATTATGACCTGCTTAGCCTCCATATTCTGTGTGCCCTCTGTAACCCATATAAACTGAATGGTCTGTGTAAATTTTATGACTTGATTGACTTATATAACCTGAGCATCATATAAAACCTGCGTAGCTTCTATAGTGTGGATAGATTCTAGAATCTTGTTCCCTTCATTGACAGAGTACCCTCTGTGGCCTTTGATATCTCTATGGCCTACATTGCCTCCTTTACATGAGAAATTTCTATGAGTTAACTAGGCTAAAAAATTTATAGTCTCCATGATGTTCTTAGCTTCTCTGGCCTGAGCATCGTATATGAATTTCAAAGTATTTATGATATGCATAACCTCTACTTCTAGATACTCTCTATGACTTGAGTAGTCTCTATGTACTCAGTAGACTGCACCACTAGCATAATCCATATTATCTATGTAACCTGTATGTGTTTCATACCCTCTATGCCCTGTTTAACTTCTATGCCCTGTGTTGGCAGTATTGCCTATGTTGTCTCTATAAATTTCTTTATATATATCCCCTGTGCACATTCTTTAATGTTCATAACCATGGAGAATTTATGTCTTACCAAATTCCCAGAGAATCCTCCATGTATCCATTAGCCTCTATTATGTGCATAGACTTTGCAACCTGCACATCTATGACTTTTGTTGCCTCTATAGTATGAATATTATTTGTGACCTGAATAGTCTCTGTGAACTGTATCCTCTCTATAATTTAAATAGTCTTTATGGTGTTAATAACAAAAAGGAGCTGACTACTTCTGTGACCTACTTAACATCTATGGTCTGTGTAGCCCTACTGGCCTGAGTAGTTTTCATGGCCTAAATACCCTTTACTGCATAGCCCCTTATAACTTGAACAACCTTCATGGTGTGCATAGTTTCTGTGGCCTGAATATAATCTATGACATTGGAAGCCTCTATTTCCTGCAAAATCTCTATGTTTTCAGTTGCCTGATTGACATCCTTAGCCTCTATGACCTTTGTATCCTATTTGGCCTACATTGTCTTTATGGCCTAAGAAGTATATATAACCTAACTCAATTTTCTCCATTCACTCATTCTGTGTTTTGGGGTTGTCTCCTGTTGAGGGTCGTCTTGGACAAGATGGCACCTGGCAGTGAGCCAAAAGGCACTGGCTACCAAAATAAGGAAGTAACCAAATAGTTTGCTTGCTTACTAGTTTCTTGGAGACTTATGACGTGTTAACGCCAGGCTCTAGGATTGGCTATCTAATATCATGCCGTGCGTGGACAGTTCGTGAGTCATACAGAGCTATGCTGACATTCCTCTGCATGCTCTCCTGTGTGAGAGAAAGCTTTACAATAATTCACCAATAAGCTAGGAGTCTGGGGGAGGAGGGAGGAGAGAGGGAGAGGGTAGAAGAAGAGGGATAGTGAAGAACAAAGGAGGCAGAAAAACAGGGAGGATGCAATAAACCTCATCAACTAAAGATTGCTGGTGTCTCCTTTCTCTGCGCCGGTTCCACTGGATGGAACAAGTGGTGGCCCACACTGGGAACTTCTTTTTCCTTCTGTTTCCTCCCAGGTAAGTAACTTAAGGTAAGCTATAGAAAAACTAAGTAACTTAAGATAAGCTATAGGAAAACTGTAGGATAACCTCGGTAAAGGGAGGCCACATAACCCCAGTAAATGGAGTCTGCATAACCCGGGTAAAGGGAGGCCACATAACCCTGGTGAAGGGAGTCTGCAGAACCCTGGTAAAGGGAGGCCACGTAACCCAGGTGAAGGGAGTCTACATAACCCAGGATGGTGTCACAAGTGTCAAAAAATCAAATGACAGGAATCATACATGATGTACTTAAGGCTAATGGAACTGCCGTAAAATGATCTACAGTACAAGCATATGTAACTACACTGGCTAAGGTTAGTCCTTGGTTTTTGGAAGAGGGAATCCTAAATATTCCACAATGGGAACATCATAAATAGGATCCTATCAAAACAGAAAAGCAATCCCCATTGCCTAGAGGTACCTTTCCCATGTGGCAGCTCATTAAGGAATGTCTAACATCTGAGAAAGGCAGAGTAAAAATTTTAGTAGAAGAAGGAAAAATGTGTCTGGAAGAGATAAAGGAACAACTAAGTGTTCATAAAGAGGAAGAAGAGGAGGAGGGGCTTGCTAGTGAAGAATTAGAAAGAGCATCAAGAACACAGTCACCTCCAACAGTTATACTGGGAAGGAATACCAATCCCTTCCTGGAGGCAGCAGCTTCCCCCCAAGCAGCCTGCCCCCTATATCCCCCAAAGTACCCTTGGGAGGAGTTAGCTCATGCTATAAATCAGATGGGTTTTTCACTGTGGGGAGAAGAAACCCCCCTTAAGGAAACCTCAGCAGTCCCACAGTTCTTCCCTTTGCTAGAGGATCAAAATAGACAAAGATTCCACCAACCTCTGGATTTCAAAACAGTAAAAAAAATTTAAGGAAGCAGTGGCTACATACAGTCCACAGGCCCCGTTTACAGTTAGTATGTTGGAATCAGTATCGGGACTAAATCTAGTGCTGGAAGATTGGAAAAGGCTATGTAAAGCTGTACTATCAGGGGGGCAGTATATAGTGTGGAAAACTGCATGGCAGGAAGCCTCATTAGAAATGGCATGCTCTAACACTGCCGCAGGCTTTCCCCAAAGAAATGTAGAAGTGCTAATAGGAGAAGGAAACTATGAAGGTATTCAACAGCAGATTATTTATGATTCTGGGGTGTATGCACAAATTGCTGCTGCTGCCACTAAAGCCTAAAAATTAATTCAAGGGACAGGAGACTTACAGGGACAGTTGTCCAAGGTGATTCAGGGAAGTAACAAACCATTTGCAGATTTTGTTTATAGATTTATCCAAACTGCTGTTAGAGTGGGGATTCAAAACAATGTCCTTAATAACACAATTAGCTTATGAGCAAGCAAATAAAAGGTGTGAAGAAACTATAAGACCATTGGAAATAAAGATTTAAGTACCTATATAAAAGTCTGCAGGGATATCAATGACACAGTCATTACAGGACAAGTAATAGTTGCTGCTCTTCATGGGCCAACTCAGGGGCCATTAGGAACTGAAGGAAAATCATGCTTTAAGTGTGGACATGAAGGGCACTTCAGAAAAGACTGCCCTAAAAGACCCACAAGACTAAAGCCCAGGGAATGGAAAATAGTCCCACTATGTGTCAAATATATGTTGGACAGGCTATATCACAGATTAACAAAATTGTAAAGAACTTTATTGTTTCCATTATATGAATGATATTCTTTTGGCTCATAGGGAGCAGGGAACTTTATTAGGGGTATTTGACAATATTATTGAGACCCTAGGAAAATGGGAATTACATGTGGCCCCAGAAAAGGTGCAAACCCACAGCCCTATTACCTCTCTAGGGCATCAAATATTAGATACCTGTGTTAGGCCACAAAAGATTCAATTAGCCACAGAAAAGCTTAAGACTCTAGATTATTTCCAAAAATTATTAGGTGATATAAATTGGATAAGGTCAAATTTGGGAATCACCACTGGTTAACTTAAGCCTCTGTTTGATATTCTCCAAGGAGATTCAGACCCTACATCCCCCAGATATTTAACTCCTGAAGGTAGAAAAGCCTTGAGGTTAGTAGAACAAGCTTTAGAAAATGCTCATAGTGATAGAGTTGATCTATCCTTGCCTTTCAACCTCATAGTGTTAGATTCTGAATATACTCCTACAGGTCTATTGTGGCAAACTGGACCCCTGATATGGATCCATTTGCCAGTGTCTCCCAAAACTATTGTTTCCCCGTATCCTGTGATGGTAGCAAATCTAGTTACATTTGGACTTAAGACAGCCCTTCGAGTTTTTGGAGTCTATCCTCAGACAGTTATTGTCCCATACATGGCAAAACAGATTGAAATACTAGTTATCAATAATTAAGATTGGGCAATTGTCTATTGTTCCACCATGGCCACATTTGATAATCACTTGCCAAGTTCACCTATTGTCAGCTTCTTCAAAAGACATCCTGTTATTTTCCCTCAGGTTGTTAAGGCTCAACCTATCCCAGCAGCAAAAACAATCTTTACAGATGGCTCCTCCTCTGGTACAGCTACAGTAGTTTCTGATAAAGTACAGACTATTATTACTTCTCATAAGTCTGATCAAAAAACTGAACTAGAAGCAATAACTGCCTTCCAAACATTTCCTGAGAAACTTTTAAATGTTTATACTGACAGTCTCTATATTGCCCAGCTTGTGCCACGGCTTGAGACAGCTGGACCCATTAGTCCTCAATCTACCTTACAACAATGCTTTTATCAAATACAAACTCTTCTGTGGGCTCACAAAGAACCTTCATATATAGGCCATATCAGAGCACATTCAGGCTTACCTGGGCCAAATTCTACTGCAGACTCAACTACTCAAGATCCTCATGTGTTTAATATTGTACAAGAAGTGATTAATTTCCATAAAGATTTTCATGTCAATGCTACTACTCTCAAAATAAAATATAACATTACAAGAGAACAAGCCAGAAATATAGTAAAGCAGTGTCCTGCCTGTGTGTCTCATTTATCTGTTCCTCATTTTGGAGTCAATCCTAGAGGTCTCCTTCCAAATCATCTATAGCAGATGGATGTCACCCATATCCCTGAATTTGGTACTTTAAGGTTTGTACATGTAACTGTAGATACCTACTCAGGATATATATTTGCTACGGCCCATATAGAAAAAAAAAAAAAAAAAAGATGTAGTCAGTCATTGCCTTCCAGCCTTTGCTACTATGGGAAAGCCAAAATCAGTTAAAACAGATAATGGGCCTGCATATACTTCTTCATTTCAACAGTTTTGCTCAAAGTTTAATATCTATCATTCTACAGGATTGCCCTACAATCCACAAGAACAAGCTATTGTGGAAAGGGCTAATGAAACTTTAAATATCTGCTTAACTAAACAAAAAGGGGGATTGGGGCATTAGTCTCCCCCCCAAGAACAGACTTAGCCTTGCTTTATTCACCCTCAATTTTTTAAATTTTTGATGCTATGGGCTGTACTGTGGCTGATAGATATTTTAGTGGAAAATCTGGTGGTCATCCACAAGCAATGTGGAAAGACATCTTGACTGGGTCCTGGAAAGGACCTGACCCAGTATTAATTTGGGGGAGAGGATTTGTTTGTGTTTTTCCTCAGGACCAACAACAACCTATCTTGGTCCCGGAGCGCTTGGTAAGGACTATCTATAAGAAAGAAAATGGCACCGAAACACAAAATGATGGTGATGGTGGTAAGCCTGCTTTTGTTAGCTCTTCCTAAAACTTTTGGGGATATATCACTCATGGCACACAAGTTTTCCCTCAATTATTTCCCAGTACAGAACTTCTAGATATCCCTTACCTACCAGCTGGTTCCACTCTAAGCCACTTATTACTAGCCTAAACTTCAAGTTAAGAGGTAATCTTTTCTTCCTCTGGTTATCCACCTCAGAAACCGTACATGATACAGGGAGGCAATCTCTCTCTCATTCAATAAAGGTGCAGTCAAAAGCAAGCCTATATAAAGGGAAGTAATACACCTGTTTATAGTTATACAGGGTGCGAGGCCAATTACTCTTCCTTTTATCAATCTTTCCCCCCTATTCCTGTATGTGTCACATCTCCATTCCTGTTCATTCTGACAGTTCTAAGTTTAATATTAACATTACTAATAACAATGATGATGATACTGAGGTCCTTAACTGCGCTAACCAAGAGTGTTATGTGTCTAGTTGTTGGAATGCTTCATTATTTCCCTTGGCTGTGATGGTCAGGATTCTTAAATTTATTCCAGTCCGAGTGACCTTAAATCATAGTGAGTGAAATTTCCTACCCATGAGAGCAAAAAGAGATTTTGGTATCTAAGGCACTGCCGGGGTCCAGCCCTAGCATGGGTCCATGGGTTCCACACTGGTAAACGGGGTGCGGGGAGACAGTGTCGGCAATGGATGGAGAATGAAAGACACAGACTCTAGTTCTGGTGCAATCAATCCCACTTTATTCTGGGGAAGGCTGGGTTTATATACACTTTTCTTCAGGCTATGATGACAGGCTTATAATTAATAAAATCAAAGAAGTCTCCAAAGCATAGGCAGAAATTGTTTTTACCGAAATCAGTAACCGTACAGATTACAAATATTTAATTAAGTCAAGGAGCTAATACAATGTTTATTTCCTTAATATCTAAACTCTATGTGACCTAAGACTATTATTATTCTCACGGTTAAAGCGATAGACAAATAATCTCACATGACCATTTCTACTAGGTCCTTCTGGTTAATATCTAAATTGCTGAGTTAAGGGTTACAGGAGGGCAGTGGTCCTAATGGTTATTATGTACCAACGTTTATTATAGGGGTGACATACTTTTTGTAGGAAGGAAGGAATGTTGTGAAACCTTATTCTTTTACCCTACCACCACACATAAAAAAAACCATCATCTGGATTAAGCCACCCTGTAGGAGACAGGGGGAGATCTATATCTACCTTCTCTAAGGGCTTGCCTTTAGGGGGGTACCAGGTCTTGCCATTGATAAAACAAGCTAGTCCATATCTAGTAGCTAATGTGGGAGGTGCTTTGTGTTTAGAACTTGGGGAAACATTGTTATATATAAATTTCTGTGCCCCAACAGGTTCTGGCTGTGCCAATAAATGCAGTGTTTGATTTTTAACATAATAAAAACATTCTCCTGTAGTGAGGTTAACATCACAGGGTTTGAACATGTGTTTTTTTCTCCATGATGTTTTTCTGGAAATTTGTAGAATTATTCCCATCACCTCTAGCAAGATCCTCAGACTGAAGTGAGTAATATATTATTAGGAAAACTCCACAGAATAACATCCAATCTAGGGAGGCATACATCTGGCTACAATCCTTTTAGGATGAGTCTCTGCAATCATCCTTGAGTGGAACTCTGTCAAGAACTGCAAGGAGAGCCAGGTGCCCCCACAAGGCATTATAGCCATCACTGTTGCTGCAGCGGCTGTTGCAGTGCTGTGGCTGCTGCCACTGCTGCTGGACTTGCCCTAGGAACTGCTATTCCTACTGCTCACATGCTCAACAATCTGTCATGAGACACTGCCGAAGTATTGACAGCCCAGGAAAACATCAATGCACATCTCACCTTGGGAATCCTGATCCTAAACCAAAGAGTGGACTTACTACAAGAACAAGTGGACATGTTGACTGTTACCGCACTGACAGGCTGTCTAGTGCATTCCCAAGCATTATGTGTTACCCCTATACTCTATTCTAATATTACTGCTTCTTCAAATCTGTCCAAACAGCTTGGAAGCATGCTTAATGGGACATGGACTGAATAGTTTACTAATTTGACTACCCTATTAAGAAATTCTATGTTTGTGGTAAATAGTACTCAGGTCAAGGTCCCAGGTATGCCAGAAGCCATTAGTTTCTTACAGTCAGTGTTACAATTTGGTAATCAATGGATTGGAAGTTTTGCTATGATGGGATTGTTGTTCTTGCTGTTATTATTGCTGCTCAGATATCTGTTGTCTCTAAGGAGTCATCAAAGACGCAAGCCTTAGTGGTACAGCAAGCCCTTCTGGCCATGGACCAAGGCTCTGATCCACAGATTTGGCTCTCCCAATTACAGGACTGGTAGTCAAATATGGGTAAGCACATGGTGGACTTTATACCAACCTAAAACAGGGATCAAAGCATGCCAACAGCTCTTTGACTCCCAATAACTGGTGAGGATAAAGTCTGACTCTGGCACCTAAGACAGGCACAGTCACTGTCCTTTTCTTTTTATAACAAAAAGTGGGAGCCTGTTGAGGGCCATGATGGACAAGATGACACCTGGCAGTGAGCCAAAGGGCACTGGCTACCAAAATAAGGAAGTAACCAAATAAGTTGCTTGCTTAGTAGTTCCTTGGAGACTTATGACGTGTTAACGACAGGCTCTAGGATTGGCTACCTAATATCATGCAGCGTGTGGACAGCTTGTGATTCATATAGTGCTATGCTGACATTCCTCTGCATGCTCTCCTGTGTGAGAGGAAGCTTTGCTATAATTGGCCGATAAAGTAGGAGCCTGGGGGAGGAGGGAGGAGAGAGAGAGAGGGTAGAAGAAGAGGGATAGTGAAGAACAAAGGAGGCAGAAAAAAAGGAAGGATGCAATACATCTCGTCAACTAAAGATTGGTGGTGTCTCCTTTCTCTGTGCCAGTTCCACTGGACAGAACAGTCTCCCGTGATAAGTCCAGACAAAAGATGTAAGAGGAAATATATAAATCAAATGTCCATAAGTATCCAAACTTTTATCAGTCACAATTGTTCACTAAAGTACAGTTCTCTTAGTTTGTCGTATTTCTGTACATATAAATGGCATATGCCCATTCTTTTAAATTTCTTTCACATTATTCAAAATATTATATGTATATTTTTATATTATAAGTTTAAGTAAATCCACATTTGCATGGAAAAATAACTTTAAAATTTGCTTTAGGCTTCACACACTGGTGCATGCGTGCAATTATAATGGCTTGAGAGGCTGAGGCAGGATTTTTGGGAGTTCAAAATCATCCTCAGTAACTTAGCAAGGTCCTGAAAAATTTAGCTGGACCCTTCTTCATAAATGGGAGTGGGATGTGACTCAGTGCTTAAGCTCCCAAATGCACTCTTCCTTTGCACACATGACAGAACATTGTCTCAACCTGACCATTACTGCCTGACCTCCCAAAACAACCCATCTGGGTTCACTCAGATCAGAATCCTGGTTCTATCCTTGCTTGCTTCCCATCCAACCATGCCCCCTGAAACCATGTGGAATTTCATCTGCACAGACACCCCAGCAGAACTGGTTTCTCTGGCCTAACTCAAGAACACACTCAATTGTTCCATGGAGACCTTACATTGAAAAAAAATTATCTGTTGCTAGTACTTCAAAATGACAGATTTGGGACTGGATGTGTGCCTCAGTGACAGAACAAGCGCTTATCATGTGTGTGGCTCTGGATTCCATCCACAGCACCTAGAACAATAAAAAATTAAAATAGTCAGGCACACTGGCACATGCCTCTAATCCAAGGGGCTTAGGTGACTGAAGCAGGAAGATTGCAACATTGAGACCAGTCTTTTTGAAAATGCTCTTATTAAAGTGTACTTTTATATTAAAAATTTAATGACACCATCAAGATGATTCTGTATCATATAGTAGTTTTGGTCACAAAAGAAATATATAAAGTTAGCAACTCTTTCTCTTTCATCTGAATTTGTGAAATCACTCTATTTAAAAATTACCATAGTTATGTTGTTGTGGCGTAGTTGTAGCATGCTTACCTAGCATGTGTTTGGTACTGGGTTTGATTCTCAGCACTAATATAAAATATAAAATAATGGTCCTTCAACAACTAAAACAATAAGTAAAAATTATCATACATATGTTATCTCATTTTAATCAAATATTTTTCTGCCCCCCTCCCTTTTTAATTTCTCCATATATGTGAACTGAAGGTCAATAGTAATGATATCACCTTTAATCTGGCACTTGGGGTACTGGGTTTTTTGTGGTTCCCATCCCCTGACCAGTTTTTCAGTATTCTGCTACATACATTGAATTCTTTCTAAGAGCCTTTGGGACTTTTATAATACAATGCAGTTTGTTTCCAAAATATTAGCACCTTTTTGAAGGGATTTGAGTATTGAATGACATTACAAAGAAAGCACCTGGAATAGTGTGACTGAGAATCTGAGAGGCCCCCACTTTCTTTGTAGGAGTTTACATATTGTTCTTACCTAGAATCTCCTTTCTTTTGCCATTTAGAAAACTTCTACTCATCCTTCAATTCCTAGTTGAATGGGAAGAATTTCCCAATATTTACACCCAGTCCATCAGAAAATTTCTCTGGAAATTTAGAACCTGAACACTGATAAGGGGACAGCAGAAACACTCAGAGTTTTGTCATGAACCAGCAGCATCTATGGAGATTGATGCAGGTGTTTGGGACTTTGAGCTCACCTGGCACAGCCAAGCACCTCCTTTCTTGAACTTTACCCTCAGATTCCTGTTATCCCTCCACTGTCCTTTAACATATTGTTTTTGTTTAAAGCACCCATGTTTGTTTCTGCAACTTGTAGTGTATCCACAACTGCTGTTCTGTCTCCCCTGAATTGAGTCAGTCTTACAGAATAAACAGTAGTTACACAGAGGTTGTTTTAGAGTCTCTCCTTCTGATAACCAACTTTGAGAAAGAAGGTCATGGCCAGAAACACATCATGCCTCAGTCTTAGAAGTCCTGGACTAGTTGGTTAGGAAAACACAGATGATACTTTCTGCCAAGAAGCCATGCCCATCCTGTGCTGGAAGGCTAAGGAAGAAGCTGAATGCCACAGGCCTACAGAAAAGCAAAGGGCAGATCCTGTGCAAACATACACATTTTTAATACAGGCTAGACTACTCCACAAGCAGGGCAGGGACCTTGTTATTTGCTCACCTGTATCTCCTCTACTTCCATACTTTGCCTGACACACAGATAGCAATCAAATTGTGCTCATCTTTATGCTAATAAAATATTATCATCAGCTGTACTGTTTAAATGGTGAGACTGACTCACCATTCAAGATCATTCATTGATGATATGGGTTGCTGATAAGACCAGACCCCAAGTTAATTTGTCCCTGGACCTAATCAGTGTATGATACCAATGAGCAACTCTGCAAGACCCCTTCCATTCCATTCAGATAGAGTTCTACAGGAGTTTTTGAGCAGACAGTTGGGAAGGGATGGTAGGTGTACAAATGAGATTGACTGAAGAGCCTGTGGGATAAAGAAGGGCAGAGTCATTGGGATGCTATTAGATGTGGGCGGAAGTGGATCAAGCCAGACATCAGAAGTTTCCAGAGCTAGAAGGGAACCATGAGACTCCAGTATGTTAAATAGGTCAGAAGAAGAGGAGCCAAGTGTTCAGAATGCAGTGAAGCAAGGGTATGAAGAAGGTATGGTTCTGCTAATCACAGCCAAGTGGAGCCCAACTTTTGGGAGTAGCTTATAAAATTGAGTGGACCTGAAGTGATGGAGTCCTGTGGAATCAAGTGTTGCTCAGTGCAGTCCAGCAAATGGTTGGAGCCAGCAGCATGGACCTCATTGGAGCCCTAAAGCCTAGTCTCCAGCCTCAAAAAAATTTGGGTGAGAAGCTGGTTCAGGGCAGCTCAGGTAAACTCAGTCTTGAAACAAGGAGGACAGGAGTTAAGTAGACAGTGGTGGGTGCATTTGCAGCAGGCACACAAGCTTTGAAAATCATGTAGAATATTGCTATCATCCAAATAAGAAATCAGGGCACTTCATCTTTTTCTGCTTTATATGCGAGCTCAGAGTCTTTCCTGTTGTAGCCTCTGTTTCTCACTTTTGCAATTAGGGAATGGAGTGAGAAAGTAGATGCCATGGTAAAGCCTTCCTTACTTCTTTCCTCTCACTAGTTGCTGTCTACTTTCTGTGTATTTGGGTGACTTGGTATCCATGGGATTTCTGGGAAGGGTCTTAGTGAATGTTTGCATAGAAATTTTGCTTCATGGAAGCAACCATTGTTGGATGTGTGCTCACAGAGTCTTCTCCTGGTATTTGCTGTGTAGATGATATAATCTGGTGGTCCAAAGGTGATAAACATGTGGTGTGGATGTCACTGGAGCCTAGGTCAGATGCCAAAGCTCATCTCACTCACCCATGGTGCAGGGGCTTCCTGGTGCCTGGGCAGTGAGATAAGCATAGATTGAGGGAGGTGACCATGACAATTGCTAGGAGTGACATTGGTGGTCTCACTGCATCTGTAAAGTAGTACAAGGAACAATGCCTGTCTCTGAGGCTAGTGAAGACCAAGCACCAGTTTTGTAATTCTCTAAAAGACAATATGGAATAGGTAGGTAGGTGATCTGCATTATGACTCTTAAAATTTATTTTTCCATATAGAAATGTACTGCTTTTGTATTTTAAAATCAAACTCTTCTGGATGAGACTGTTCTAGAAATAGAGGACATAGATGTGAATAAAAATGCCAAGAATTCCTGTTTCAATCCTTGTGAGGACTGCTGTTCCACTGGTGTGACATAAGAATTAAGACACTAAAAGGCATGGAGCATTGATGAATCCCCAGTTATCAGTGAGCTGTTGTGCTTCCTCAAATGTTCAAGTTTGAACATTAGTGAAGCTCACCAAGGCATGTGTGAGAAACAAAGTTGATTTAAATAATAGTAACATAGACTTCTCTCAAGAGGGAAAAGTGGGACATAGCTGATGTCCTGGTATCCCCAAAAGTGAGAGCATCTTTCTGCTTTTATGTTTTGGTTTTCAGCTTTCTCCTTCCTTATCTCTTTCCTTCCTCTGTAGATTCAGGAAATGCAGGTGCAATGGTCAAAAGCTGAGAAGCAGGTGGGTTTGAAGGGCCAAGGTGTAGTAACCCAGGAAATAGCTGTCCTGGAGGCATTAATTAGCAATTTTTACAATTCCCTGCAATAAGGGACAATTCTTGGGACAGGTTACATTAGCAACAGGTTGAGAAGGGGCAGATTATCTTGGTAAGGGTGGTGGAAGGACTCTGGAGGCATTGAAAATTCAATAACTCGGAGAGTGACTTCAATATCCCAGATCCAAACTGACATTCACTTTCAGGATAGGACCTCATTACCTATCTACACTGACTGCCTATATTGAATGCTTGCTTCAGTGATTCCTTTAGGTATCTGACATCATGCTACCATCCATAGCAATGTTTAACCTGCTCAGTTATTCTAAAACATACCCCTCATCATGGCACTTATCTTCCCCCAGTCCATTCCTACCTGAGATAAAGGCCTCCTTCAGAAACTTGCCTTCACTTTCTTCTCCAGTTGCCTCTCTCCATTTATCTCAGTTATTTCCAGGGCACCTCTCTCACTCAACCAGTACATAACCATGCTTGAAGTGTGTTTTTCCCTTGAAAGAATTTCTAATTCCTAATTAGATGCTAGAGCATGGTGGAACTGTACATAAAACTTTTTCTAGAGTCCAAAATTATATGCACATCTGTCTGCTGGTTTGGTTAATGGAAATTTTCAAAATTAGAGAGCCCTCCAGCACTAGTTTTGCAAGAAGTCTATACTTTCTTTAAACAATTAATTTTATTAATAAAATTATTCTCCATCTAAGAAAATAACTGTCATTACTATAACCTCATGATCCGTAATGACAGAGGCAGGACAGTAAAGAAAGCTTGGATCAGCAAGCTTTCCTCTATTTTGAAGCGAGGTACATTGATCAAGCATAGGAGCACCAATTTTCTGGGTATGAAGATGACCCCCCAGTTTACAGAAGGATTCTGAGATCTTTTTATATGTAATGGTGCATTTTATTTTTCTTAATTGAATTTATCATTACAGAAATAACAGCATTATACTTTTTTAGTAAGACTTTTAACATCACTTATTATTCAATGTCAACTGAAAATGGAAAATTACAAGAAGACATATTTTATAGAACACGCACCCATGATTAGTTTATTCATTCCTGAAAACTTAAAATGAATCACAAACAAATGCAATAGTTTTCAATACAAAATGGTGACTGCTCACCATTTCTACCATTGATATGTTAGTGAGTTGGAAAGAACTCAAAGGAACCTGACTGAAGATTGCCCTGCTTTCCCTTTCTCTTCACATCCTCAACTGGAAAGGTGGGCTGTCACAATGAAGTACTATGAGTGCCAAAGGAGAAGACAGGGTTCCTCGGTCTTGGTGAAGAATACACTGCTATACTTCTGCATTTGAATCTAGTTCTCATTAAACACCCCCCCCCAAGATGATCTTCCTGGGATTCAGTAATCTCCCTGTGTGTATTAATTGAAAGATGGAATACACTTATCTTATACCCCATATCCTCTCTGCTCCCATAGTTTTGACCCACTGGACTTCTGTGCTTATGGAAATTAAAACTCCTTAATATGCATGAGGAGGTCAAATGCAGAAAATGTGCCATAAGTTCCAAAGGACAAGAAGCAGACCTCAATGGATTCAGAGAAGGCTTTATCCTTTATAGACTCGAGTGCTGTCAGGGCCCACTTTCCAGGTGAGAAAAAAATGGCCATCAGTTACAGAGGGGATTTTGGTTTTATAGGGTAAAATGAGGACGATGCAATCATTGGAAATCACATATATGCAGTTTTGACTCTCAGGGGCTAGTTGTATTGGTTAAAACCAGACCCCGAGGGATAAGTACTTACATCTTGTCCCTTGTCATTTAGGACTCATTGGCCATGTGGGAAGGTGAAGGTTTAGGGCCCAGCATTGAGTGTCTGTCCTTTTCCCCAGGACCCATTGTTATCAAGAAAGAATATACTGGGAGATGTTTAATATCTGAACAATTTTCTCCCCCCTCATTCCAAGTCACACCATATCTCCATTTTTCTTGGGGAGTTGTTTTATAGCAATGTTACTTTCCATAATCGTTCACATGTGGTTACATGTATGTGTTATGTTCATTCATGTGGTCTGGTCTATTGTTTTGGAATTCACTCATAAAACATAAGCACAAAGATACAATTAAAAATTATATTAGCAGTAGCAGGCTATTAAGCATGAACAGGGCTACTTTGAGCAGGGATCCTGAGTGTGTGGAAGGAACACTATGGGGTTAGTCCTCCTTTGCCTGCCTTCTACCTCCTCCTTTTCTTCCTTCTCCTCTTTCTCTTATTCTCACCATCCCTCCTTCCTTCCCTTCCTTTCACAGAATGAAGAATATTAAATACCTAATGTAAGTGGTATTACACAGTATTTGACCTTCAGCTAGCATAATTCCAGTCTTCTCAATGCTGTCTTGAATGTCAGGTTTCAAACCTTTCTAAGGGCCCAAGAATATACTTCTTTAATTCTTCAGCTGTTTTGAATATCCCGAGGTGCATGTGAGACACCAAATGTAGTTTCACTTGTCAAAGTGTTGAAATTTTTTCATTTATATTGATGTTGGTCTGTGCAGTTTCACTTGTGCCTGGCTAGCTTATACTCAGGGTAAGGGTGCGGATTCAATACCCAGACTCTGGGAGTTGAATGGAAGCAGGCTTGTGGTGAGCAGCCTGCAAACTTGTTTATTGTGGGAACAGGTATACATTTTATAGGTTTCTTGTCCAATCAAAATGTTCCACAGGGGATCAGACCTCCAGTTTCCTATACAAGTTCTCTTGGTAACACTGAATCAACTTGGGGCAGTTGTTTAATTTCCCAGGTAGCTGAAGTGGAACGCTCCTCCCCACAAGTTTTCCTTGAGATGTTCACTGCTGCCAGCCAGGACCTAGGATTTCTTCCAACAGTAGTGTGCAGCAAAATTTGGCTCTGACTGTGGTGGAAGGTGGGTGCTGGTGGTGCTACAAGTGCTATTGTTCCTGGTACCTATAGAAGATATGTGGATGCTGGGTGTATGGGCCTCTTTGTGGGCCAAGAGTAGTGGATGGGTGCGGGTGTCACAGGTTGTGGTGCAGCCTGGGAGGCCTAGTGCGGGGCAAGCTGGGAGGACTCTTGCCTGGAGTGGACTTGTGGACCCTGTGGTGGGGATGCAGCATTGCAAACTTGGTGAGCACAGGCTTCTGGGTCTCTCCCTTTTCCTCAAAGTCACCCGGTAGTTGATGAGTGCCTGTCGCTAGGTCTGGAAGCAGTGGATGATTGACCCAGTGCACCTATAATTCACGTGGAATCCAGGAGAGAAAAACTGAGCTAGCTAGAGTGTACTGTGCTGAAGCTTTTTATTTCCTTCAGTAAAGCCATGTAAAACCTTTAATAAGTTTTGACCTCCTCCCTCCAGTCCTTAAAAGAACCAGTCCCATTACTCTGATTAAACATGTGTTGATTAGTGTCTGAGTCTTTGCACAGCCTTCTTCTTAACTGATAAGTGACATCCGTTAGATGTCAAGTGCCAGTCACCTAACCCACTCTCTCAGTCCTCTGGCCTGCCCGTGACCTCCATGTTCACAAGGTCTGGTTCCCAAACCCAAGTATGTGTTGTACAATCACTGAAACAAAATATTCAGAGTCCACAGCTTTGAAACTCTGCCGATTCTCCTTCTATTTACTACTATTTAGAATTCAGTGGTGACCTCTAAAATAGGAAAGGAGGATCTGCTGATTTCAAATGACCTTTTGAAAATGGAGATGCAATATCTTGTGCAAGAGCTTGCCCAATTAAATCTGAATTTCCTAACTAAACATATACTAAACCTGCTAGGTAGCATGTTTTATAGAAGATCCCTCCTGGTGGGGTCTTTAAAACACATTAGTGAACGTGTTTTGCTGCTAGCTACTTTAGGAATATTAATTGTAGTATTCATTACCTGTATTCTGAAGTACCATCACACTAAGAAACTGTGTACTCTGGGTTTGATGGAAGTCACCAGCAATGGCTGTGTCTGTTGTCAGGTGAAGTAAATTTAGGTGTGCCAGTGATTTCAATGTGATAACATTTTAAAGGTCTGAACTCAATTATGATCACATAGCTTGAAAACAAATTTTAAATTAATACTTATTTAATGTTTTCTGAGCCTTGTCTCTCTCAGTCTTTCACAAATGCCTTCTTTCATGTTTTATTACATGAAAACAAATTGCTGTATTTCTGGTTAACTCTTCTATTACTTGTAAAAATTTTATTTCACTTATCTGTAATTTTTGCTCAATGATTTAGTCTGTGAGAAAAGAATTCAGTCATTTTGTAAATTGGAATTTGTGGATTAAATTGTTCAGTTATATTTCTATTCACCAAAGTTAAAGAAACATATAAACATATTTTTTCACATTTTTCTTTACCATTACAATCTCCATTAAAATATTAAGGGTTGAATATTTTCAAGTTAATTTATTGTTTTCCTCCTAAACTTCTGAAGATCACATGGTTTCTAATTCATTAACTTACAGAAAATATATTTTCATTTATTTTGCCTGTGAACATTTTTTACAATGAAGTTTTATTGAAATATATAATTAATAAGAAAACAAAATTTGCTGAGAATTATGTAGATGTACAACCAGATTTCTTCCTAGAAGATTTCTTCATGAACCATATAGATGATAAGTTTTGTGATTATTGTTTATACTTTTTTAATTTTCCATATTTTTTTTACTAGGCTTATAAGGAAAACTGGGATAACTTTAGGATGATAATCACTTTTATGGTTCAAACATTTAAATTTTTATTTACTCAATTAAGACAATTTTTTAAGAGACATCTGTAGATTTATGTAGAGTTCTGTTAAAAAAAAGAAAGACAATATCTTTCCACTTTTTATAGAACCCCCAGCAGGTCACATTGTGACATTAAAGATGATATAGCTGAAGCAAAGACAATTTCCATCACAAGGGCACCTCATGCTGACCTCTGAATCACACCTATTTTCCCCTGGTGATCTATCCACTACTCGTGGTCACCATTAAGTCATTTCCATTTTTATGAATTTATCATTTCAAGAATGTTTTAATAATAGAAATGCACTATGTAATCTTTACTGATTTAAAAAAATAATGTAATTATTTGATGGTTCACTCAGTTTGTAGTGTATATCAGGAGAGCTACCACATCTAGAAGCATCCCACATATAAGGTGCTGAATACAACTAGCAGGAAAATGGAGGAGGGAAACACAGGCCAGATGATGCTGACAGGTAGGAGGGAAACCAGGAAACTGAAGGACACAGCTATTACAATTTTCTAAGTTGATATGTCAGCAAACATGTTTCTCAATGAACCAGATAGCAAACTGCTAAGGTTTTCAGGTTCCCTGGTCTCTTCCACAACTCTTCAACTCTGCCCATAGAGCTAGAAAGGAATCTCAGCCAAGATTTAAATAAATCAGTGAGGTATTTCAATAAAATTTTAACTGAATAAACACAAGGCAGACAGAGGGTAGGGACACTGGTAGATATATTTCTTGGGCAGTAGTTTGAATAGTAGCAGTAGTAAAAAAAAGAAGTGGAAAAGTACTAGTAATTGTGATTTGCATGTTCTGTTTAGAACAAAACCCCATTCTTGTAGGAAAGCAGAAAGAACAAGATATGGATGGGCAGTTAGCAAAGCATAGCTCAGAACTGAATCAGAGGCACAAATTAAATTGAAGCCTTTGAGAAATGAGCCTGTGCTTTCAACATGTCCTTATTGCCTCTAAAAAGTTTACCTTCAGACTTGGGAGATAGCTCAGTCGGTACAGTGCTTACCTCACAAACACAAGGCTCTGGGTTTGATCCCCAACACCACACACACAAAAAAAATTACCTCCATATCCAGGAAGATGGGATATGGAAGATTCTTGACCTGTAATCTACTCATACATGCTGACACTCCATAGAAAGAGACCAAGTTTTGGAAGGCTAAGACTTTCTAAAAATCACAGTTGTGGAACACAAAGATGAAATCTATCACTGAGTTTCTGTGCACCACCATATACATGCTTACAGTAATAAGAGTAGCAGATTTGGCATCTGCAGAGCACTTATGAATTGCTTACATTATCTCATTATTCTTCAGAGCACCCCTATGATAAATACAGTATTGACTTCTCTGATCT
>NW_027632437.1:2281045-2294787 GCF_902686455.1 Sciurus vulgaris
ATGAGCACCCTAACCTAATACTGTTCAGTCTTTTATCTGTCTTGTTCTATCTTCTCTAAGGCAATTCTTGCTCAGACTTCAGATTCTGTGGATGAGCACCTTTCACCTGAGAATGCTTAATGTTCTCGGGATCTGTGCTTAATCTCCCTTCACACAACATTCCTCAATATCATCTGTGTGTCCTCTCACACAGGTGCACATTTTTTCCTGAATAATGTTATGGAGTGCCCCTTACCCTCCAGTACCTTGTCCCCTCTATGTCCTCTCATCCAGTAGTGCTCAGTATTCTCCTGCACCTCTGGGTGAGCACTGTCACCCTGCAGATCTCATTCTCCTCTAGACCACATGCCAAGTTCACTTGCCTTTTCTCTGCATCATCTGGCTCCTGTGTGTGAGCATATATAGCCTAACCTTCTCTGATGCTTGGCCTTCTCTGGTTTCTCCCTTAAACTCACATTCCCCAACATGCTTAGGGTCTTCTGAGTCCTGTGGTGAGAACCCCTTGCACACAGTTGCTCATTTTCCCTGAATACTATGACCTATCACCTCCTACCTTCTGTTCTCAGTCCTTTCTTCATCATGTGGTTAGTGCCTCCTTGACCACCAATACTCAGGATCTTCTGGGTGCTCTGCATTTGTGCCACTCACCCACCAGTTCTCAGTAACCTCTGGGTCTGTGGGTGAGTGCCCTCACCTAGCAGAGCCCAGGATCCTCCCTGTCCTATGCAAGACCCAGTTGTTCTTCATTGCAGTTTGTCCTCAGTCACCTGCTGGTAAGTACCACCCTCTCTCTAG
This sequence comes from Sciurus vulgaris, assembly GCF_902686455.1. Taxonomy (NCBI): domain Eukaryota; kingdom Metazoa; phylum Chordata; class Mammalia; order Rodentia; family Sciuridae; genus Sciurus; species Sciurus vulgaris. The sequence continues at coordinate 2,281,841 of NW_027632437.1, forward strand.
TATTACTTCTTTATGAAAATATTGTTAGGATCTTCTTCTAGTTCCTTGGGCACCCTTGATCTTTGTGGTTTAGTGAGCCTTTCCTTTCTTGCCTGTCCCTAGTGCAGCTGGTTGGGGGATTGATTCTGGGCTCCTGTTTGAAGTTCTGTGTTGCTTTCTTCATGTGTGGGGCAGGAGTGCTTCTGAACCCATGGTGCCCTTCACGGCCCATCTTTTGGTGGTTCATGGAGACAATGGCTCCGCAGGCTGTCCTTTCACTTAGTAGATAGATCTGAGTCTGCTGACAGGCTTTCTTCAGGGTTTCTTTCCCAGCTCTGCCAGATCTGGCTGTGCTGAGGTTCAGAAGCCCTGAAGTAGAGATTTCCTGCACCCACAACTGAGCCTCCCTCTGCACAGTCTGCCTTCTTCCCAGAGCCCTCCCTGGGAAATGCTGGGAGAATGCTCTTTGTTCTCCTGTCAGGCCCTCTTGTGGTCCTTCTAGGGCTCTGATTCAAGGTTATGAGAGCCACTGTCCTTCTGACGTGACTCCTCGTCCTCCTGGACTCTTTCCCATAGTGGTCAGCTTCTCCCTGCAGAAAGTTCTGGGTGTTGAGTGTGTGTTCTCCTTTTCCATGTTTAGTTCCAGTGTGTTGGGGTCATTCCCATGTTGTGCTCTATACCCAGTGGGAGGAGCAGCACTGAGGAGAGCTACAGAAACCCAGGCCAAGCACATGTTTTGGGAAAAGTTGTGATTTGGCTGGATGGAGGTCTTTCTTAGGTTCTGGGCCTCTCCCTGTGCTGCTCCATGCCCTGTAGCCCTGCTGGAACTTCAGAGACCCCAGATTTTCTTACGTGAACCTACATGGGTGTGAATGGATGTCAATCACCAAGCTCTCTGAGAGCAGTTGTAAACTCCTTATTAACTTCCCTGGTGCAGATAATGTGTGACCTTGGCTTCACTAATTAACTTAAGACACCATCTCTCCATAGTGGATTCCAAGGATCAAGTGCTGATCCCCACCTGCTTCCCTGTTGGCTGTGCTCCTGAGTCTGAAGTTAGCTGATAGTGTCCATGGACACACCAGGGACAATGTCAGGCTCACAGGAAGTGTTCACTGTTCTCTATTCACAGAGACTCCCCCGAGCAGTCAGTGACTTATAGGTCAGTACAGTTCTGCCAAGAATGTAATGTCATTTTTAAATAACATAAAACAAATCAAGGAAATATTTGTTGCATTTGGCTCCTTTTTGAAGTACAATTGGCTCTTCCTGGTGGAATGGCTGCTAGATTAGAGTGCAGGAAGCAAATTCTAGGTACACATTTCTGCATTATTAGCCTTTTCTCAATCACTGATTCAATGGAGTTAATACAATGAAGAATTCACCAGCCTACAGCAGGTGGTGACTGCCAATTTCTGTGTTGTAGATGCCTCATGTGACCTGGTTTAGGCATGGCCAGGAAGGTACCAGAATCAAGCAGTGTCATGTTTTTCTGTGAATGTGATTCAGGTGACTTCTGATTATGGATGAAAGCCAGACTGGCTGATGGTGGATGTGACTCAGGTGAGTCCTGAGCAGGGATGATAGCAAGACTGGGTGTAAGTGAATGTGACTCAGGTGAGTCCTGAGCAGGGGTGATAGCAAGACTGGGTGTAAGTGAATGTGACTCAGGTGAGTCCTGAGCAGAGGTGATAGCAGTACTGTGTGTGGTGATCCTCAGGTTTTACGTTTGAGATAAGAAGCCCAGAGAATCTTCACTCAATTCCTTTCTCTGAAGCTCAGAGTCGACTGACAGGTCGCAGAGCCCAGTCCTGCTCATGGTCAGCACTGGCTTCTGTACACAAGTTCCCAGGCATATGTGGCACCTGAGGATGTGCAGCAGAAATGGGTTGGTTTACTGCAAGGATCTCTCTGTCGATTTCCCAGCTGTGGAGCCTACTCCAGCCACTGTATTTTCTGCTCCCTTATAGGGTTCAGTGCTTCTGTCCTCCCCAGGATCCTCTTACCTTTATTCCCCTCCCATTGCTCTTCTTTTAAGCCTCCCTGGTGCATTCCTCTTGAGAAACCCAAATTCTGGTCAGAGCTGAGCTTTGGCTCTGCTCACCTCCTCTGGACCTGTAATCAGAGCTTTAGAATATCACACTTGTCTCCATGCAGAGCAATCCACAGGGACTTCAGGATAAAGAGAATTCACTGAATACTGAAAGAAAAGGCACAGGTATCCAACCTTGTGAGACCTGAGGACCAGCCCTTGGCAACAAATAGAAGCAGGGCCAGAAGGTCAGATGGCACCCTCCTAGTGGGCAAAGACCTTTCTTAAAATCAAAATACCAAATGCCAGTGAGGAGGAGTTGAAAGGGACATTTCCAAACATACAAATCCTAGAAGCCAGTGAGAAGAATTTGGAGAGCTCGTTGGAAATTGAAAAAGCACATGCCCCAGACCCAAGCTTACCATTTTTAGGTCACTGATACAGAGAGAGCAATCAGATGAAGCTCTGCCACTGTACCATGTCTAGAAATTGGGAAGCACTTGAAAGAGGAGGAGGTATTCATGCATAAGGCAAGAGGGGTCCATGAAGTGCAGTAGAACACAATGTGGAAATTGATTTTCAGACCAGGAAGGAAGCACTCCAGTGGTGAAGAGTGAAGATGAAGCAGCAGAGAAACTGCATGCAGTGCAGGGTGACAGTTCAGCTACAAAGAACAACTTGGGAGCTGGAACAGTTGCTGTGTAATGGACTCTGTTGAAGCATCCATGGCCCTGCACATGTGTGGTTCTGCAGTTTGACCATGGATTTCTGTACATTTATGTATAGGTAAGTGGTAGTGGAAGATGTTGGCATTCCTAAGTTGGGTGTCTGGGGAACATTTGCTTGTATGCTGCACAAGAGGCAGTAGTCATCCATAAAGGGCTCTGCTCTGACTGCCTCTTCCTGGAGAGCTCTGCATTGCTTCCTGCCAGTCCCTGTAGCACTCTCCCAGCAACCCTGGAGCTTCCTCTGAAAGTTCCAATCCCTCAGCCCTGCCCAGTCCAGGTCTGTGTGCCAACTCCAAAGGGGCATAACCACAAAGCTGGCACCATTAACCCTGAGGCCAGGCTTTGTCCCCTCTGAGGTTCAGGACTGGCCTTCTGAAGACAAACCCTAGCAGTGGGACTCAGCTTCCTTTGGGGTGTTCTGAATTCTCCAGGGGGAGCCAAGCTATGGAGGTTGGGTGGAGAGGAAGAGAAGGTGGGTAAACAGTACATGAGGGTGTGGGGCAGGAATGGAATTGTGCAGGGACAGGGGAATCCATGTGAGTTCCCACCTGAGGGTGTGAGGGAAGGAGAGGCTCCCACATCCATCCTGCTGCGGAGCCAGGAGGGCACAGTTTTAATTGCTGAGAGCATTTGTTCTGCCCTGAGTACTGCAGGTAGCTCCACACACCTGGGGTCATGGAACATCTGCCACAAGTCTATAAGGAAGCATTGATCATCTCAGTTTCCAAATGGCAGAGGACACTCAGGGGTTGATGTCCCTTGGTGAGTAGTACCCAAGCAATGAGGTGCAGACCAAGTACCAGAACCCAGGTTTGTCTGTCAGGGGATCACAATCTGCCTGGCATAGCCAGCATCCTCCAGGGGATGCAGCTAGGAGGTGGTCGGTGAGGCCTGGGCCTGTCCTATGGCCTGCAAAGTTGTTCTTCCTGGGTATTCCAATGAGATGACAGGCATGGTCTGCCAAATAATTGTCCCAGAGGAATCCCCATGGGGTGGTGGGCTCATTCAAAGACTCAAACATTCCTAGCTTTAACTCCAGGAGCACAGATAATCCTGTATATACAGAGGAGAGGAGACCCAAGGCCAGAGGTCAGTGCAGACCTCATCCAGGGCTGATCCTAGCCTTGACAAGTTGAGGCCAACACCTAGATAAGGACCAGTGCAAACCCATCTAGAATCAACCAGCAGAATTCAGGTGACAGCTGTGTCAGGGGTAGGGCCAGGTGTGTGAGGCAGGGTGAGGTTTGTGCTTCTGGGGACTCACCTCCCCAACAGGAGGTCTGGTATCTTGGTATATCCATCCATTTGATGCTGGCTCTTGGTTTATCCATCTATTGATGTTTAAGAACATACATGCATTTGTTGATTTAAGGTACTGTGTGCCAATCCCAGGGGTTCTCTGCTGGCTTTTTTTATTAATTTAAATATAGGGTCTCGTTCGATCCCCAGTACCACAAAAAAAAAAAAAAAAAAATAGGGTCTCACTAAGTGACCCAGGCAGGCCTCAAATATGGGATGATCCTGGAACCTCAGACTCCTTGTAGTTTGCATTACTGACATGGCCACTGCACAATGCTCTGTGGATGTTGTAACCCAGTGACCACAGTCAGGGAAAAACTCATGCACATGGCAGGGTGAATTTTGAGATCTCTTGTGTAGTGTGCCCTTCTGACAAATTCTGGATCTTCTGAGTCTTTGAAAGACAGTGGGCCCTGGGGCATTTTTTGTCTTTGACTGGGAATGTGACTACAGATTTTGCTCCCGCCCAGGTCTGAGACAGTTTGCCCAGTCCATAGGTGAAATGGACAGAATGATGGGGACCATAACTGGAGAAAAATATCTGACCCTGATGGTTTGAAGAATGACACTGACTTATGGCACTTCCACCCTGGCAGGGAGGAAAAGATTGTAGTGAAAGTTCAATAGAAATATATGCCTCCCTCTGGGAAAGCAGTGTGGACTCTTGGTAAACCCAGATGGCAGGAATTCCTAGACCTCCCTGAAAATTGCCTGGCTTAGCACTGCCAAGTTAGTGAGGTCAAGTCCTATCCAGTCTGGTAATAGGTGGAGTTGAGCATCTGCCATATGCTTTTCTGTTTAGCATTGGCAGTGGAATATGTGAGGTGTTCCTGCTTCCCTTGGCCTCCCTGTCTCTTCTTGCAAGCCACAGAGATGCCCCGTGGCTCACCGTACTTTTCTTGGGTGAGTTGCATGAAGGACATTGGTACTTACTGCCTTATCTTCTCCACCTTCCCCAATGTTTTCATGGCAATAGTTGCTGTTTTATAATGCTTTCCAATGGCCCTCAGTGTGAGATAGCAGCCAGGGTCACCTGGTCACTATGCTAATGCCTCATTGACCTCACAGGTGGGACACCTGGGAGCCTGATGCTGTCACAGAGAGAATTCCAACTAGAACTGCAGGAGTCACATAATAGAAGGGGTAGATGAGGAAGAGATATGGGAGCTGTCAGCTCCACATTTAGAGAAAGTGTCTGGGTTTGGGACTGCACCCAGGTGTATGTATCCCAGTGTGGATTAGGAGAGGTTGGGGCTCAGATAGCAAATCCCTGGATGTACACAGGTTGGGGAGGAGAGGGAGTGAGACATTAGGTATGTCTGAAAAATTGCTGTGAGGTCAAAGTCCTCAGAGGCATCACAGGGACCTTCATGCTGGACACCCACAGAGCTCTGGGAGAAGGGCAGCCCCATGAAGTAAAAGGGAGTCCTTTGAATTTGGACAAGAGAGAGACTGAAGCGAGGTTACCTGGAGTCTGTGATGGGTAAGAGGGCAGGTGCTTACCATGGCCACTCTCCACTGCAAGCCCACCTGCTGCACCACTAGCCACACCCCAAAGGGTCCCCAACTTGCCTACCCTCAGCTCTTCACTGAGGAATTGCTCATGTCCTGTTCACAGCCAACGGCCATCAGCAGCCTGGGACAGGAGTTTTCCAGCTGCCAGTGTCTCCTTAGTTTCCTCCTGGGTTCCCCACACTCCTTCTCCCTGTGCTACACCCCACAGTGATTCCTGCTGATAACCTGGAGCCCCAAACTTCCCAGCCCACCCCAAGCTTCTCCTGGCCTTCAAGGTAGGTCACTAGACACAGTCAGGGCTGGAGAGAGACACTGGAGGAAAAGGACTGTGAACCTGGTGGTCTACCCCATGCTTAGTCTCTCCTTCCCAGTTTATTTTGGGAGGCCACATCTGGAGCTCAGTCCAGAGGAGAAATGGAAGGACTTGGGGCAGAATCCTTGGTGGGAATTCCATGGAACTGACCAGCAGATGGACAGTCTGTGTAGGTGAGGGGTTAATGGACCCCACAGCTCTAGGTTGTGCAGATGCTGAGTCATGGGTCATGGGTATTTTCCTGTGGGCACCTAGGTGTGTCTGGGCTGAGTGGCATCACCTGGACTGGACCCTGGGCCCTCAGTTTATCATCCATGTCTACTGTCAGCAAAGGGTTCAGTAAGGCCAGGTGGGGAGCCCCAGGGGAGCAGAGCCCCTTCTCCAGAATTCAAGGCCACTCAGGGCCTCCCCAAAGCAGAGAAACCTTATCTTCAGTGGAAGACAGAGGTCACATGTCACACAACTTTCCCATCACAGACCATGTGATGAGCCATAATAATCTCCAGTAAAGTCAAAGAACATTGTTGGTGTGCAGTGAAATGTATGTATGTGATATGTGTATAGTGTGTGAGTGGGTGTACATGTGTTGTGCTTGTTGTGTTGTGGACAGTGGGTGCTGTATATTTTGTGTGTCATTTGTGTGTATGTTGTGTTCCTGTGTGGGACTTTTATTGTGTTGAGTGTCTGTGTGTGATGTGTAAGGAGGTGTGTCTGCATGTTGTGAGTGCAGAGTGTTGTGTTGTGAGTACATTGTGTGATATGTAAGGAAGTGTGTGTGCATGTGGCAGGTGCTATATTCAATGTTGTGTGGTGTATAAGGGATGTGTGTGCACCTGGTGTGTGCTGTGATTTGATGTATGTTGTGTGATGTGCAAGGAGGTTTAGTGTGCACATGTCATGTGCTGTGTTGCATTCTGTGTATTATTTGATGTGTAAGGAGGTTTTCTACATGTGGTGTGTGCTGAACCTTGCATTTAATGTGTTGTTTGATGTGTAAGGGGGTGTGTGTGCACATCATGTATGCGTGTGTGTTGCATTGGGAGTGTGCTGTGTGAATGTATGAAAAGGTGTGTGTGTCCATGGCATGTGCTGTGTGTTTCATTGTGTATGTTTTGTGATTTGTAAGCAGGTGTGTGTTCACATGATGTTTGCTGATTTTTGTGTAGTGGTTTTGTTATGTGATATGTAAGGATGTTTTTTCTATATGGTGTGTTTTGTGTTGCATCATGTGTGTTTTTTAAAGACAAGAAACTTTGTGAATATGTGTGCTGTGTGTTGCATTGTTTGTGTTGTGTGATGTGTAAGAGTGTGTGTGTGAGGTATGTGCTGTGTCAGGCTGTAGTTGTTTTGTGATGTGTAAAGGAGGTGTGTGCATGTGGTTATCCTGTGTTGTGTTTTATATGTTCTGTGAGGTGTAAGGACCTATGTGTGCACTTGGTGTGTGCTCTGTTTCATTTTGTGTGTTCTGTGATATGTAAGGAGTTGTGTGCATTTAGTGTGTACTGTGTGTTCCATTATGTGTGTTGTGATGTGTAAGGAGGCGAGTGTGCATGTGATATGTACTGTTTGTTGTATAGTGGTAGTGTAGTGTGATGTGTAAGAAGGTTGTATATATGTGGTGTGTGCTGTGGGGTATCATGTGTGTTTTGTAATGTGAAGAGTATGTGTACATGTGCTATGTGCTGTGTTGCATTTTGTGTGTTGTGTGATGTGTAAGGAGGGGTAGGTGAATGTGTTGAGTGTTGTGTTGCCCTGTTTGTATTGGGTGATGTGTAAGTAGTTATGTTTGCATGTGCTCCATACTGTGTTGAGTTGTGTGTTGTGTGATATATAAGGAGTTGTGTGTGCATGTGGTGTGTGGTATATTGTGTTGTATCTCTTGTGTGATGTGTAAGGAGGTGTGTGAGCATGTGGTATCTGCTGAGTTGAGTGTGTGTTGTGTGTGTAAGCAGATATGTGTGCTATTGGTATGTGCTGTTATGTGTGATGTGTAAGGGTGTGTGTGTGCATGTTTTGTGTGCTGTGTGTTCTGTGATATGTAAGGAGATGTGTGTGCACATAGTATGTGCTCTGTGTTTTCTCTCTCAATTCAAGGTGACTGAGCCTTGCAGTGCCAGGCCCTCAGGATCACCCAATGCTGTGGCCACCCTGCCCTATTGTGGCCAGGGGTAGTTCTGAAAATGACATTACTCCTATACCTGTGTGCACAGGACAGTTTGGGACAGACAAGGAAGCTCTGAGCCTGACATATAAGTAAGGCCCGAGTCTCCTCCACAGAATTTTAGTGTCCAGGTGGTAGTGGACTGGTAGGGCCAGTACCCAGGTAGAGCCTGACTTCCTGTACCCAGTGTAGCACAGGCTGGAAGCACTCTGCCTTCTCTTACAAAATTGCCACCCACAACTCTACTCACTTCAAGATCTGGGACCCCAGAAGGTTGCCCCTGTGGTACTGGGAAGGCCACAGGTTTGAGGACCATGCTGTGCACTCAGTGGCCATGTTTGTAGTGTTTGGATTCTGATGTTGCAGCCTCCAGTGCCCACACACAGGAGAGAAAGCTGGAGTAGGAAGCCAGGGTGCTCACAGCTGGCCAGTGACTCTGACAGAGACCCTGCACAGACCAGGGGCTGCTTTCCACACCCTCCCTCTCTTGTTCCACTATGGAAGCCTCCCAGCTGAGATAGAGAATGGCCCTGTCCAGGTTCCAGAAGGGCATCCCAGGGGGCTGTCCAGCCTGGTGGCTTCACCCAGAGCATCCATGGTGAATCCTATTCAAGTAAATGTTCCTGAACAGGACAGTGCTAGAGGGTCCCTTCTTTGGGTTCCTAAGCCAAAGGGTGCTCTCTAATGAGAGAAATGTCTTCTTTCTCGATGTTTTTTCTTGGTGTCCACTGAGAAGCCCCAGAACACCTACATACTAGGATTGCCATGGGGTTTGAAGAAGAGACAGGGGGTGCAACATCACCACTGACACCCCAACAGATGTCCACCTGCTCTGCATCCTTCTTTGCATCCTTTCCTACTGTCTCCAAGTCCTGTCTTCCTGTGGACTTTGCAGGGAGGGTGCCATGGCTGAGGGTAGGGGTCCTGCCACTGCCCAGAGACTGAGCCCCCATTTAGGTGGTAGGGCAGGCTCTGGCCCAGAGAGCAGGGCATCTGCCCAGTGGCAGCTGGTGTATGGCAAAGACAGCAGGGGAATCAGAGACCTGGCCAAGTCCCAGAGGCCTATGTCCTGCCCCGTAGATTCACTCCCACAGAAGATGTGATCTCAGGCCTTGCCCCAGGATAAAGAACAAGCACCAGACCAATGGTTCTGGGCCTTCCTTGCAGACAGGGTGCTGTTCAGTCAGGGCCTGGTGAAACCTATTGCTTTTCTCAGCATGGGTGTACCTCAGGCAGCAACAGGAGTGTAGCCCAGCAGGACTGCTTCTAGGACAGAGTGCCCACAGGCCCCCTCTTCAAGGCCAGTCACCAGATTGTGCTCCTATGAAGATGAATTAGTAGAAGGTTGGGTGTGGTGCAGCCTCAGGGCCATGAGGTGTGTCCTTGAAAAGGACTATGGAACAAACATAGACTTTTCCTGCTTCTCTCTTGCATCCCAGACATGAGGTGAGGTGTTTGCCCTGCCAGGAAATCCTCCATGATGTGCTGCCTCACTCCCAGCCACAAGCAGCCCTAGACTGAGGTCTTTAAAACTCAGAGCCAAAGCAAACTCTTCTACCTACAGATCTCTGGCATTTTGTTACAAACTGGGAAGCTGGATTTTGCCCTCCACAGCAGCCACCCTATGCCCAGTGCTTGCTGTCCAAACCACAGAGTCAGGAGTCAGAAAAGGACCTGGGAGACTCTTGAAGGTGGGTCATGCCCAATCTGTCCAATAAAAGAGAGGAGGAGCCTGTTTGGCATACTCATCATGAGCAGGTCACACAGTAGCACAGTGCAGAGTGTGGACAGACCCTCCATTCAGTTGCACATCACCAAGCCAACTCCCATTCAGAGCAGTAACCACTCCTGATTCTACTCATGGAAGTTTCCAGAACGGAGAAGACATGGGCTGATGCTATATCCTAAAAAGGGTTTACTGGGCAGGGTCAGCAGGAAGATTTCAGGACAATGTTCCAGGATGTATCCTGGTGAAGGTCCAGGGGGCCCTTAATTGAGGGTTTTCCTGTGTTTCCCATTTCCACTACTCTTCCTTGTCAGTGGTGATAAGAAGGAACCATGGCATTACCAAAGAATGCAGAGAAATGTCCGGAAATGATAGAAGAGTGGCTTGGGCCTCAGAGGGGTTAGAAGCTTGCTCAGACACCTGGGAGTAGTGATCACTCTGGTGGAAGGCAGAAGCCACCTGGAGAAGAGCCTGGAAAGAAAGAGGAAGGGAGAAGTGAGGAAGGAGGAGCTGACACAGTGGTGGGAGGAGAGGGAGTGCCTCCACAGGCAACCCTGTGTCCAGGAACAGAACCCATGTCCCTCAGTGAACCACATTCTTGCTGAGTGTGGGCATAGGGCCTGGATGAGGTCTGATGGTGCTGCCATCGTGGGAGGGTTCATGGTATGGGTGTACAGGCGGAACTTCAGGACCTGTGGTGTCTGGGCTGCTTCTGAAGCCTCATGTCTCATCCCAAAGGAGAGGAAGCATCCCCAGTAATGTGTACAACCCCACTATCCAAGGTACCCTGGGCATTCTTGGTTATGCTGAGTCTCCTCTGGCATTGCCACGTCTCAAAGTCCTCTGGGCCTGTGTTCAGCAGTTGGATGTAGGAATGGACAGGAGCCAGAGGTAAAGGGAATATCCCTGAGGCTACTGACCTTGAGACCTGCCCTAGAGCTGTGGAAAGGCTATACCTCCTTGGCATATAGAGTGACTCAGTGGCCAAGGCTGCATGTGAAGATTGCTCCTTGGACCCTTGAATATGTCTGGGAATACAGAGTGTTTGGCTGTGGTGCAGCATGCTGAAGACACCCCTCCCAGGATAGGGTTGTTCAAGATCTGGAGGCTCATGAGACTAGTCCAGAGTCTGTGCTCATCACAGTGCTGCAACCAAGTTCCAGGGCTACAGTGGAGCAAATGGCCTACACAGCCTGGACAGCAGGGGGTCAAGAAAGACCCTCCCACCCATACCCAGATTGTCAGTCAGCAGCAGACTTTCAGAAATTGGGGAATGGTCATGTTGTGTTGCTGGAACTGTACACCTTGTCTAACGTGCACCAGGGGATGGAGATGGTTTAAGAGGGTTTGTGTGCATCAGACATACTTCCCAAAGCCCTAGGAACTAGGTTCTTTCCTGACACCCCATTTACACATAAGGCCATTGAGGGCCAGGGAAATTCAATAACCAAGCCAAGTTCACTCAGGTAGTAAGTGGCAGAGCTGGGTAGAACCAGGTGTGCTGTATCTGGATTTCCATCTCCTCCTTATAACCAAGAAACCAGGACTTCAAGCACATAGAACAAGTGGTGAACCCTATGCCCTGAGAGGGCTACCAGGAGGCTATGTGCCAGCATGTCTAAGGGCATGCATCTGCAATGTAGAAGGGCATGGGGGCACTGAGACCAAAGCAGGAGGGCCCCTGCCACACCAGAGCTGCTCTGAGCAGATTCAGCAGCAGAAAGAAGAGGTGTGATTCTAGGTGGAAGAAATTTTGGGACCAAGCCAATGAAGGGAGAGGGAGACCCAGGCATGTTTGGCTGGTGTGGACTTCTTGTCCTCACAGACCTGAAGACATAAGGGTGGGAAGGGTCATTTTGGAGCAAGGAGAGCAGCTATTTGGTCTTTCTCTGACCCTTGGCCTCTTGCTTCCATCTGCTAAGAAGTTGGGGTGACATCAGTTCCCCTCGGCCTCCTGGATTACCTCTCCACATTCAGAACCTTAACTTCATTCCATCTACAAAGTTCCTTTGAGGGGCCAGATAAAGTACCACAGGTCCTGAGAATCAGAACCAGGATGTCTCTGGGGTATTTTTCTGTTTACACAATTGTAAACTTCCTGCTGTAATGTGCAGGTGACCTGGGAAGAAGCTTAGTCACAACACAGAAAACAGGCTGAACTGTGGACTGGTCAGTGTGATGAGTCCACCTGTTGTCCTGATCCTTTACAGTAGTGTACAGCTCCTCCTGAATGACTCCTGGCATTTTCTACTGGCACATGAACATACCAAGGTGGCTGGAGCTCCCTGTCAGGGAAGACAATGGAGACAGCCCTCCTCTTGGGATACTGGGAGGTCTCAAGGAGTTGGGGTAGTTGTGGGAGCTGGTCTGTCCATCCTGTCACCACTGAGACTGGTTGCTGGCCAAGGTCAAGGCTTCATCAAGTGGGTTGCACCTATGCTGCTTCCAGAAGTCCAGACCAGTCTATCAGCATGTGGCAGACTCGGTTGTTGTTGAGGTCACCAGTGTTTGTATTGCAGTTGGGTTCCAGGAAGGTGGTGAATGTCCCCAAACTAAAACAGAGGAGAGCCCACAACACTGAGGAAGTCTGTCTCCTCAGAGACTAGAGGATTCACTCCCCTGAGTGTAGGGAAGACCTCACCCTGGGTGGGACCTGGCTAGTCACATTCCCCCAAGTCCTCAGTTTACTTTCCCATGATATGGGCCACTTATTCCAATGGGAAATCCTGGTAGTTGGAAAGAAAGACCAAAATCCCACACTCTGCAACTGGAATATTTATTTGATTGACAGAACCAGAAACTCATCAGGCTACACAGTGCTGGTTGAAACTGAAAACATTAAAGGGAAACTTATTCTCAGCACCCCAGCTGAGGCTGCCCCTAACCCTCTTTATCTCTCATTGTGGAGTCCATGTATTCCAGGATTCATCTTTGTCCACTCACTGGTCAGGAGAAATAGCTCTGCAACCTGTATTGGGGGAGTTTAGGACCTGGGTTGCACCAGCCCACCCATCTCTGGCAGCTGCATGGCCTAGGGCAGGGTCTAGATCCATGGGACACTTGGTGAGGTGACTGCACACAGGTCCAAGTACTCCTGGATAGACAATGTGACATCAAGAAAGGACCCTGAAGACAAAGAGGAAAGACACTTCAGCAGTCCAGGTGGGCACTTCTTCCCAACCCTATGGCACCAA
>NW_027632437.1:4400708-4410214 GCF_902686455.1 Sciurus vulgaris
TTAACACTTTGCAGAAACCAAAAGTCTGAGATGAGTGGGACATGGGAAGTGAAAATGGAAGCCTTCATCCATATAACCAGTAACTTTCTCTTATACCTTTGCCCCTCTGCCTTGGGGAATTATCTGAATATTCCTGTAATATCTGAATATCCTAGGTTGATTATCCAAAACAAATTGCAGGAGGCCAAACTAGTGATTATGTATGTACTGGTTAAATATGAGTTGCAAGACTTCTTATAACCACAAATTCCCATACCACAGGATAAAGTATTACCTCGTGAGCCTGCTCTGATTGATTTCTCCCATGTTTAGAGTTGCCAGCAAAAAATATAGGACATCAATTACATGTGATATGGGAACAAACATATATTAATTGTTTATCTGAATTTCAGATTTAGCTGGCTGCTTATATTTTTATTTTCTGTTTCTGATAATCCTACATGAAGTTTAATTCTAATTTAGCATTATTTTTGAAGATCAGGATACCTGGTCAACACACAAGGGATTAGAAGTCAAAAACTCAAGTTTGAATGCTGGCAATATTCACATTCACCTGTGTGTCCTTGGATAAGTTGTTTAATTCCTCTGAGAATCACTTAACTGTTGTAAAAATAGTGACAGTAATTACTTGCCATACATTTCTAGTCTGTTATGCTGCTCAGTGAGATTAAATGCAAGAATACCTTGGAAAACAGTTTCTTGAAAATGAGATTATTAAGAAAAATCAAGCTCTTTGAATGTTTGTATTTTGGGGGTTAAAAGACCAGAACAAGTCCAGAAGGACTAGGGAAGAATCCAGTAAAGGCAGAAATCAGATGGTCCTCTAATTATGTGTGTTCAGCTTACAAATTTTTGACATTACCATTTTACAAAATCATTACACATTCAATAGAAACAGTACTTTGAATTTTGAATTTTTATTAATGTACATATTTATGCTTATTTTTGAGGTATTGGTGTTTTGATTCATGTATACATTGAGTAGTGATCAATTTAGATAGCATATCATATACACAAACTTCTTTATGTTGAGTATATTCAAAATTATGTCTGAATTCTAACTGGTTTGAGATATATAATGCATTATTGTTAGTTATATTAAAATGTTCAAAGTCATCAATTATCAGGGAAATGAAAATCATGACCACAATGAGAAACTACCTCACCCCAGTGAGAATGGTTACTACAAAAAGACAAAAAAATTAACAAATGCTAGCAAGGATGTTGTGAAAGAGGAATTCTGATATACTTCTGGCAGGAGTAAATTGTTCCAAATATAATGGAAAACAGGATAGAGTTTCCTCAAAAAAACAAAAACTAGAACTGCTGTACAATTTAGCAATCCCATCAAATTAAGGGACATCAACATGTCACAGAGATATTCTTACTCCTGTGTTTATTGCAGCACCATTTACAGTACCCCAAATTTGGAACTAACCCAAATGTCCATTAGCAGATGACAAAAGAAAGCATGGTGTATGTACACAATGGATACTATTCAGTCATAGGACAAAATGAGTATCAGTCTTTTCAGGCTAGAGATATGTTGTAAGGTACTGTCCTGTGAGGGATGGGTGGCAGCAGCAAGTCACAACTCCCCAGTTCACCAAGTGAACATGAGGGTAAATACCTGATACTCTACAGTGTTCTATGTTGTCAGTGTTTTTTAGACACAGGTATTCAATAAATTACATAAAGTATTCAACAGTTTTTCATAAAATATTATTGTTAGATTATTTTGCCTGAGTTGACTATTGTAAATGTTGTGAGCACATTTAATGTATGGTGGGCTAAGTTGTGATGTTTGGTTTGTTAAGTCTGTTAAGTACATTTTTACTTACATGATATTTTCAATTTGTGTAGGGTTTATAATAATGCAATCACTTTGTAAGTCCAGGAGTGTCTGTACTGTGAAAATTGCTATACTAACCTAGAATGCAGAATTAGCTTGAAAATGAGGAAAGTAAATTGTTATAAGTTCTCTAGTAGTTCAGTGCCTTTCTTGTAATTTTGAACCACTTTCTTGTATTTTTTTCCTTACACAGCAAGTAAACTACACAACCTTCTGTCAAGAAGACAGAAGTAGTGATACCATGTCATGTCAGCTTTGCAGAAAAAATACTACAAGGCTATATTGATGAAAGACCAAGGTAATCAGAGGGCAGTTCATCCATTTAGAAACTAAATGAGGATGTGATTCGGGGGCAGGGAAATATTTTATAATTGCACTCACTTTGTATGAAAAGAATATAGGGTAGCATTTTGTATTCTGAATAATACTTAGTTCAGCTGCAGTAAGACAATGGCAGGGTTAAGTGTATCAGACTTAGTTGTTGCATGATGAAATTTCCCTTTTTCCTTTTGCCTAGTTTTTCTTATTCCTTACAAGGAAGCAAACACTTTTAAATATCCATTCATGCCTTTTGTCCTTCATTTGCTTTTTCCCCCCTCTTAAATCCACAATAGAAGTTAAAGAAGGAAATTTCAGAAATTTCCAGTCATTATAACTAACCACCCCACAAGTTCAATTTATAGACTTTCTTCTCAAAACAAAGTGATATATAGGAAAGTTCCATGTGGATATGCTACTAATTCTCAGAGCAGATGAGCCATT
This sequence comes from Sciurus vulgaris, assembly GCF_902686455.1. Taxonomy (NCBI): domain Eukaryota; kingdom Metazoa; phylum Chordata; class Mammalia; order Rodentia; family Sciuridae; genus Sciurus; species Sciurus vulgaris. The sequence goes on from NW_027632437.1 coordinate 4,403,323, forward strand.
GGGAGTTAGTATAAATTTGAGGAATGTCCAATAAAATTAGTAAGTTTATTTATAAAGAGTTGGATTTTTTTGTGTTTGCTTTTGATTTGTTAGTCCATTTTTATTTCTCTCTTCAAAATTACAGATGTATTTGAAAATGAAATGGCATAGAAAGTCAAACTTCAGAATATCTTATCCCAACTTCAAAAGTGTGCGGATCACCCATATTTGTTTGATGGTGAGGCAGTGTCCTTTTTCCCCACATTGTTTTTCTTTAGTAGTTCTGGGTCCAAAATCATAGCAGAATTCTTAAAAGAAAAAAAAAAAAAACCTACCTGTATTTACTGTATGTATTTTGCTTATTCTCATTTTCTCTGTATTATCTAATGTTATTCAGATTTCTTCAGATGTTCCTGTAATATCCACTATGGCTCTTTTTCTTTTTCTCTCTTAATACAAGATTCATAGATTCTGTATTGCATTTGCCATGTCTCTATTTTTCTGCAATATTTTTAAGATTTTGGGGGGTTGCGGGGAGGGGACCTTTTTGTCTTTCAAGATGTTGATAGTTATGGAGCATAAAACTGGTAGTTTTACATAATGTGTCTTAATCTGGATTTGTCTGAGCATTTCTTCATGATTAGATTTTCTCTAGTCTTGAACCTACTCAACCACTATGCCAAGTTCACCAGTGATCTCTGTGATGCCCAGTGATTGTCAATTCACATTTTAGTTAACCTCTCAGAAATCCTTGACACACGTAGATTACTTTTCCTTGAAATATTCTTCACTCAGCTTCTGATGTAGCACTCTCACTTGCTTTTCCTCCTGCCCACATGCTACTTAGAATCATTTGCTGCTTCTTCTTCATCTTGCTGACTTCTGTATGTTTCTAAGCACTGCTTTAGTTCTTGCCTACAAAATTAATGTGTTTTCATTTTTATTCAAGTAATATTTTTTTTTTTTTTTTTACACACTGTGATAGGCAATCTCTGGCCATGGAGGCTCCAGTATAGAAAGAAAGCAAAAGGTTTGCTGTACTTGTGTTAAAGACTTTTTGCCAAGCAGCACTGTGAACTATTTAAAAGTTTAACAGGATGTTAATAAGATGCACATTAGAATATTTTTTAAGGAAGAAGAGGCATTAGAAATGTATATTTTGAAGGAAAACTTCAAAAATATTCTTTCTTTAAGTTTTTAAAATTTGTTCTAATTAGTTGTACATGTTGGTAGAATGCATTCATACATTTTTATAGATCATACATAAATAAAGTATAATTTCTCATTTTTCTGATTATACATGTAGGATCACATTGGTCATGCAGTCATTTATGTACACAAGGTAAAAATGTCTGTTTCACTCAACTGTCCTTCTTACCCCCATACCCCTTCCCTTCCATTCACTCCCTCTACCTAATATAAAGTAACTCTATTCTTCCTCTACCCCACCTTATTGTTAATAAAACTCTGCATATCAGAGAAAACATTTGGCCTTTAATTTTGGGTGTTTGGCTTATTTCACTTAGCATGACATTCTCTAACTCCATCCATTTACCAGCAAATGCCATAATTTCATTCTTTTTTTAAAACTGAGTAGTATTCCATCATAGATACATACCACATTTTCTTTATCCATTCATCTGTTGAAGGGCATCTAGGTTGGTTTCATAGTTAAGCTATTGTGAATTGAGCTGCTGTAAACATTGATATGGCTGCATCACTGTAGTATGCTCATTTTAAGTCCTTTAGGTATAAACCAACGAGTGGGATACCTGGGTCAAATGGTGGTTCCATTCCAAGTTTTCTGAGGAATCATCATACTGCTTTCCATAATGGTTGCACCAATTTGCATTCCCAGCAGCAATGTATGAGTGTACCTTTTTCCCCATATCCTTGTCCACATTTATTGTTGCTTGTATACTTGATAATTACCATTCTAATTGGAGTGAGAAGAAATCCTGGAGTAGTTTTGATTTGCATTTCTCTAACTGCCAGCAATGTTGAGCATTTTTTCATGTATTTGTTGATCGATTGTATAACTTCTGTGACATGTCCATTAGCCCATTTATTGATTGGGTTATTTGTTTTTGGTGTTAAGTTTTTTGAGTTCTTTTTATATCCTAGAGATTAATGCTTTATCTGAGGTGCATGTGGTAAAGATTTTCTCCTACTCTGTAGGCTCTCTCTTTACATTATTTATTGTTTCTTTTGCTGAGGAGAAGCTTTCTAGTTTGAATCCATTTCATTTATTGATTCTTGATTGAACATATTGCACTTTAGGGGTCTTGTTAAGGAAATCAGATTCTAGGCTGACATGGTATAGATTTGGGCCTAGTTTTTCTTCTATTAGACCTGAGTCTTTGATCCACTTTGAGTTGAGTTTCATGCAGGGTGAGAGATAAAAGTGTGATTTCATTTTGTTACATGTTCTTTCCATTTTTCCCAGCACCATTTGTTAAATAGGCTATCTTTTCTCCAGTGAATATTTTTGGCACACTTGTCTAGTATGAGATACCTGTTTTTATGTGGGATGTCTCTGTGTCTTCTATTCTGTACTATTGGTTGATGTGTCTGTTTTGACACCAAACCATGATGTTTTTATTACTATACCTCTGTAGTATAGTTTAAGGTAATGTGATGTCTCCTTCTTCATTATTCTTGTTAAGGATTGCTTTGGCTATTCTGGATCTCTAATTTTTCCAAATGAATTTCATGATTGTTTTTTCTAGTTCTATGAAGAATGTTATTGGGATTTTAATAGGAATTGCATTAAATTTGTATAACACTTTTGGTAGTACAGCCATTTTGATAATATTAATTCTACCTTTTCAGGAGCATGGGAGGTCTTTCCATCCTCTAATGTCATCTTCAGTTTCTTTCTTTAGTGTTCATAGTTTTCATTGTAGAGTTCTTTCACCTCTTTTGTTAGATTGATAACTTTTTTTTTTTTGAGGCTACTGTGAATGGGATAGTTTACTCTCTTTTCTAGGGGGAAGGGGGTAATTTTCTTTATTTCTCTTTTAGTGAATTTATTACTAATGTATAGGAAGGCATTTAATTTATGGGTATTGATTTTTTTATCCTGCTAATTTGATGAATTTATTTATTAGTTCTAGAAGTTTTCAGGTGGAATTTTTTAGATCTTCTAAATAAAGAATCATGATATTGGCAAATAGTGATAGTTTGAGTTCTTCTTTACCTATTTGTATACCTTTAATTTCTTTTTCTTTTCTAATTGTTCTGGCTAGAGTTTCATGGATATTTTTGCATAAAAGTGATGAAAGGTTATCCTTGTTTTGTTCCAGATTTTAGAGGGAATGCTTTCCAATTTTTCTCCATTTAGAATTATGTTGGCATTGGGATTAGCACATGTGGCTTTTATGATGTTGAGATTTGTTCCTACTATACCTAAGTTTTTCTAGTTTTTTAAACATGATGGGGTCCTGTATTTTGTCAAATGCTTTTTCTGCATCTATTGAGATAATGATTCTTGTTTTGAAGACTATTGATATGATGAATTACATTTATTGTTTTCCATATGTTGAACCAATTCTGCATCCCTGGGATGAACCACACTTGATAGTGGTGCACTATCTTTTTAATATTTTTGGTAGAAATTTTCCAGGATTTTATTGAGAATTTTTGCATATGTGTTTACCAGGGATATTGGTCTGAAGTTTTCTCTCCTTAATGTGTCTTTGTCTGATTTTGGTATCAAGGTGATATTAATCACATAGAATGAGTTTGGAAAGGTTCCCTCCTTCTATTTCATGGAATAATTTGAGGAGTATTGGTATTAATTCTTCTTTTAATATCTTGTATAACTCATCTGAGAATCCATCTGGTTCTGGGATTTTCTTAATTGGTAGGCTTTTGATGGCTTTTCCTATTTTATCACTTTAAATTATTCTGTTTATATCATGTATGATCTCCTGATTCAGATTAGATAGGTCATATGTCTCTAGAAATTTGTCAATGTCTGCACTATTTTCTATTGTTAGAGTATAAATTTTCAAAATAATTTCTAATTATTCTGTATTTCTGTTGGGTCTGTTGTGATATTTCCTTTTTCATCTTGCATTTTGTTAATTCAGGTTTTCTCTCTCTTTCTCTTCATTAGTGTGGCTAGGGATTTATCAATTTTATTGATTTTTCAAAGAACCAACTTTTTGTTTTGTCAATTTTTTCAGTGTTTTTTTTTTCAATTTCATTTATTTCAGTTCTGATTTGAATTATTTCCTATCTTCTTCTTGGTGTTGATTTGTTCTTTTTCTAGAACTTTGAGATATAATGTTAGGTCATTTATTTGTTCACTTTTTATTCTTTTAATAAATGAGCTCAATGCAGTGAACTTTCCTCTTAGTACTGCCTTCATTGTGTCCCAGAGATTTTGGTTTGTTGAATCCACATTTTCATTTACTCTAGGTATTTTTTTCATATCATCCTTGATTTTTTTAATATCCATTTGTCATTCAATAGTGTATTAGTCTCCATGTGTTAGAATAGCTTCTATTTTTTATCTTATTATTGATTTCTAATTTCAGTCCACTGTGATCTGATGGACTATAGGGTATTATCTCCATTTTTTTGTATTTACTAAGAGTTACTTTGTGGCATAACATGTGGTTTGTTTTAGAGAAGGATCCATGTACTGCTGAGAAAGAAGTGTATCACTTATTTATTTATGAAATATTGTATATATGTCTGTTAAGTCTAAGTTATTTATTGTATTATTGAGTTCTATAGTTTATTTAGATTTTGTTTAGATCTGTCCAGTAGTGAGAGAGATATGTTAAAGTCACCCAGTATTATTGTGCTGTGCTCTATTTGATTCTTGAAATTGTGAAGGATTTGATGTACATAGATGCTCCATTGTTTGGGGCACAACTATTTATAATTTTATGTCTTGCTGATGTATAATTTCCTTCAGTAGAATGAAATGACCTTCTTTGTCCCTTCTGATTAACTTTGGCTAGAAGTCCACCTTTTCTGATATGAGGATGGAAACCCCTGATTGTTTCCACAATTCATATGAGTGATATGTTTTTTCCTATCCTTTCACCTTCAGTCCCTGGATGTCTTTGCCTATGAAGTGAGTCTCTTGGAGACAACTTATTGTTGGATTTTGTTTTTTAATCAAATCTGCAAATCTATATCTTTTGCTTGATGAATTGGAACCATTAACATTCAAGGTTATTACTGAGATATGATTTGTATTCATGATCATTTGGTTTATTTCTGGCTTTTAATTTGATGTAGTTTCTTCTTTGACTATTCCTTTAGTGTAGTTTCTCCCTTTGCTGGTATTCATTTTTTTTTCCTCTTCATCCTCATGGAATATTTTGATGAGAACGTTCTGTACTGCAGACTTTCTAATTGTGAAATTTTTTAACTTTTGTTTTTCATGGAAGGTTTTTATTTTATCTTCAAATATGAAACTTAATTTTGCTTGTTATAAAATTCTTGGTTGGCATCCATTTTCTTTCCAAGCTTGAAATATGTTGTTCTATGACCTCCTAGCTTTGTGGGTCTGGGTTGAGAAATCACTTGAGATCTGAATTGGTTTTCTCCTATATGTAATTTGCTTTTTTTTTTTCTCACAGCCTTTAAGAATTTACACTTATTCTGTATTTTAGTCATTCTCATTTTAATGTGTCTTAGTGTGGGTCTGCTGTAATTTTGCAATTTGGAGTCCTGTAAGCCTGCTGTATTTGATTTCCCATTTTATTCTTTAGGTTTGGGAAATTTTTTGATATTATGTCATTGAAAAGATTGTGCTTTTTCTTGGTTTATGCCTCTGCTCCTTCATCTATCCAGATAACTCCTATATTTGGTCTTTTCATGTTTTCCCATAATTCTTGGAAGGTCTGTTCATGGATTTTTGCCATCTTCTCTGCATGGTCAACTTTATTTTCAATAGTAAATAATATTGTTTTTATTTCCTGAGGATTTGTATTCTAAATAGTTTAGTCTATTGGTGATGCTTTCCATTACAAGTACAATTTGTTTTATGGATAACTTAATTTCAAGGATTTCTGCTTGTTTTTTTTTTTCCCACAATCTCTAACTCTTTATTGAAGTGATCCCTCACTTCCTGTATTTTCTCTTTGATTTCACTCTTTATACCATCCTTTAATCATAGATCAGTTTAACTATGTATATTCTAAACACCTTTGTGGACATTTCTTCTACTGTTATGTCTGGATTCTCATATTGGGGCATCTTGATTTGTTTTGGGCACTTTTTCCCCTTGGTTTTTCATGTTGCTTGTGTGTTTTCCCATCTAGTAGTATGAATCTGTGGTACTACAGACTTTATCCTATAGAACTATATTGTCCCTGAAGTTTTCTAGTATACCACCATTAAGAGGGAGACCAACATCAACAGCACCCAGTACAAACAATACACATCCTCAAATCTAATAGCTTCCACCCAGGTGTCCACTGCCCTCTAGCTATAAACAGCAATAATGAGTTCAATCATGGTCCAAAATATAAACAGAAAATTTGCCAAAAGGATTTGCAATCTCAAATATTGGACACTGAGAAATCAGAAATAGTGCAGGACATGATGTTCATGAAGGAGAAAGAGAGAAACCACAAGCAAAAATCCACAGGAAAAGTGGAAGAAGAACCAACAGAGATTGACTATTAGGGGAGAAAAGTTAGAAAGGGAATCCAGAGAAACAGACAAGGAAGAGGAAGAAAGAGAGAGAGAGAGAGAGAGAGAGAGAGAGAGAGAGAGAGAGAGAGAGAGAAGTTAAAAATATAAGAATATACAGCAGAACTGCAAAACATCATGCATATATCTCCATCCTCAACAATTTGGTGAATGAAAAACACCATGTACCAAATATGGTGGAGAGAGATGTCAGAGGAAAAAATTAAATAAAATAAATCTCAGTGGAAAATTG
>NW_027632437.1:4410314-4488825 GCF_902686455.1 Sciurus vulgaris
ATGTCTGCAGTACAGAACATTCTCATCAAAATATTCCATGAGGATGAAGAGGAAAAAAAAATGAATACCAGCAAAGGGAGAAACTACACTAAAGGAATAGTCAAAGAAGAAACTACATCAAATTAAAAGCCAGAAATAAACCAAATGATCATGAATACAAATCATATCTCAGTAATAACCTTGAATGTTAATGGTTCCAATTCATCAAGCAAAAGATATAGATTTGCAGATTTGATTAAAAGACAAAATCCAACAATAAGTTGTCTCCAAGAGACTCACTTCATAGGCAAAGACATCCAGGGACTGAAGGTGAAAGGATAGGAAAAAAACATATCACTCATATGAATTGTGGAAACAATCAGGGGTTTCCATCCTCATATCAGAAAAGGTGGACTTCTAGCCAAAGTTAATCAGAAGGGACAAAGAAGGTCATTTCATTCTACTGAAGGAAATTATACATCAGCAAGACATAAAATTATAAATACTTGTGCCCCCCAAAATGGAGCATCTATGTACATCAAATCCTTCACAATTTCAAGAATCAAATAGAGCACGGCACAATAATACTGGGTGACTTTAACATATCTCTCTCACTAATGGGCAGATCTAAACAAAATCTAAATAAACTATAGAACTCAATAATACAATAAATAACTTAGACTTAACAGACATATATACAATATTTCATAAATAAATAAGTGATACACTTCTTTCTCAGCAGTACATGGATCCTTCTCTAAAACAAACCACATGTTATGCCACAAAGTAACTCTTAGTAAATACAAAAAAATGGAGATAATACCCTACAGTCCATCAGATCACAGTGGACTGAAATTAGAAATCAATAATAAGATAAAAAATAGAAGCTATTCTAACACATGGAGACTAATACACTATTGAATGACAAATGGATATTAAAAAAATCAAGGATGACATGAAAAAAATACCTAGAGTAAATGAAAATATGGATTCAACAAACCAAAATCTCTGGGACACAATGAAGGCAGTACTAAGAGGAAAGTTCACTGCATTGAGCTCATTTATTAAAAGAATAAAAAGTCAACAAATAAATGACCTAACATTATATCTCAAAGTTCTAGAAAAAGAACAAATCAACACCAAGAAGAAGATAGGAAATAATTCAAATCAGAACTGAAATAAATGAAATTGAAAAAAAAAAACTGAAAAAATTGACAAAACAAAAAGTTGGTTCTTTGAAAAATCAATAAAATTGATAAATCCCTAGCCACACTAATGAAGAGAAAGAGAGAGAAAACCTGAATTAACAAAATGCAAGATGAAAAAGGAAATATCACAACAGACCCAACAGAAATACAGAATAATTAGAAATTATTTTGAAAATATATACTCTAACAATAGAAAATAGTGCAGACATTGACAAATTTCTAGAGACATATGACCTATCTAATCTGAATCAGGAGATCATACATGATATAAACAGAATAATTTAAAGTGATAGAATAAGAAAAGCCATCAAAAGCCTACCAATTAAGAAAATCCCAGAACCAGATGGATTCTCAGATGAGTTATACAATATAGTAAAAGAAGAATTAATACCAATACTCCTCAAATTATTCCATGAAATAGAAGGAGGGAACCTTTCCAAACTCATTCTATGTGATTAATATCACCTTGATACCAAAATCAGACAAAGACACATTAAGGAGAGAAAACTTCAGACCAATATCCCTGGTAAACACATATGCAAAAATTCTCAATAAAATCCTGGAAAATTTTTACCAAAAATATTAAAAAGATAGTGCACCACTATCAAGTGTGGTTCATCCCAGGGATGCAGAATTGGTTCAACATATGGAAAACAATAAATGTAATTCATCATATCAATAGTCTTCAAAACAAGAATCATTATCTCAATAGATGCAGAAAAAGCATTTGACAAAATACAGGACCCCATCATGTTTAAAAAACTAGAAAAAATTAGGTATAGTAGGAACAAATCTCAACATCATAAAAGCCACATGTGCTAATCCCAATGCCAACATAATTCTAAATGGAGAAAAATTGGAAAGCATTCCCTCTAAAATCTGGAACAAAACAAGGATAACCTTTCATCACTTTTATGCAAAAATATCCATGAAACTCTAGCCAGAACAATTAGAAAAGAAAAAGAAATTAAAGGTATACAAATAGGTAAAGAAGAACTCAAACTATCACTATTTGCCAATATCATGATTCTTTATTTAGAAGATCTAAAAAATTCCACCTGAAAACTTCTAGAACTAATAAATAAATTCATCAAATTAGCAGGATAAAAAATCAATACTCATAAATTAAATGCCTTCCTATACATTAGTAATAAATTCACTAAAAGAGAAATAAAGAAAATTACCCCCTTCCCCCTAGAAAAGAGAGTAAACTATCCCATTCACAGTAGCCTCAAAAAAAATAGTTATCAATCTAACAAAAGAGGTGAAAGAACTCTACAATGAAAACTATGAACACTAAAGAAAGAAACTGAAGATGACATTAGAGGATGGAAAGACCTCCCATGCTCCTGAAAAGGTAGAATTAATATTATCAAAATGGCTGTACTACCAAAAGTGTTATACAAATTTAATGCAATTCCTATTAAAATCCCAATAACATTCTTCATAGAACTAGAAAAAACAATCATGAAATTCATTTGGAAAAATTAGAGATCCAGAATAGCCAAAGCAATCCTTAACAAGAATAATGAAGAAGGAGACATCACATTACCAGACCTTAAACTATACTACAGAGGTATAGTAATAAAAACATCATGGTTTGGTGTCAAAACAGACACATCAACCAATAGTACAGAATAGAAGACACAGAGACATCCCACATAAAAACAGGTATCTCATACTAGACAAGTGTGCCAGAAATATTCACTGGAGAAAAGATAGCCTATTTAACAAATGGTGCTGGGAAAAATGGAAAGAACATGTAACAAAATGAAATCACACTTTTATCTCTCACCCTGCATGAAACTCAACTCAAAGTGGATCAAAGACTCAGGTCTAATAGAAGAAAAACTAGGCCCAAATCTATACCATGTCAGCCTAGAATCTGATTTCCTTAACAAGACCCCTAAAGTGCAATATGTTCAATCAAGAATCAATAAATGAAATGGATTCAAACTAGAAAGCTTCTCCTCAGCAAAAGAAACAATAAATAATGTAAAGAGAGAGCCTACAGAGTAGGAGAAAATCTTTACCACATGCACCTCAGATAAAGCATTAATCTCTAGGATATAAAAAGAACTCAAAAAACTTAACACCAAAAACAAATAACCCAATCAATAAATGGGCTAATGGACATGTCACAGAAGTTATACAATCGATCAACAAATACATGAAAAAATGCTCAACATTGCTGGCAGTTAGAGAAATGCAAATCAAAACTACTCCAGGATTTCTTCTCACTCCAATTAGAATGGTAATTATCAAGTATACAAGCAACAATAAATGTGGACAAGGATATGGGGAAAAAGGTACACTCATACATTGCTGCTGGGAATGCAAATTGGTGCAACCATTATGGAAAGCAGTATGATGATTCCTCAGAAAACTTGGAATGGAACCACCATTTGACCCAGGTATCCCACTCGTTGGTTTATACCTAAAGGACTTAAAATGAGCATACTACAGTGATGCAGCCATATCAATGTTTACAGCAGCTCAATTCACAATAGCTTAACTATGAAACCAACCTAGATGCCCTTCAACAGATGAATGGATAAAGAAAATGTGGTATGTATATATGATGGAATACTACTCAGTTTTAAAAAAAGAATGAAATTATGGCATTTGCTGGTAAATGGATGGAGTTAGAGAATGTCATGCTAAGTGAAATAAGCCAAACACCCAAAATTAAAGGCCAAATGTTTTCTCTGATATGCAGAGTTTTATTAACAATAAGGTGGGGTAGAGGAAGAATAGAGTTAATTTATATTAGGTAGAAGGAGTGAATGGAAGGGAAGGGGTATGGGGGTAAGAAGGACAGTTGAGTGAAACAGACATTTTTACCTTGTGTACATAAATGACTGCATGACCAATGTGATCCTACATGTATAATCAGAAAAATGAGAAATTATACTTTATTTATGTATGATCTATAAAAATGTATGAATGCATTCTACCAACATGTACAACTAATTAGAACAAATTTTAAAAACTTAAAGAAAGAATATTTTTGAAGTTTTCCTTCAAAATATACATTTCTAATGCCTCTTCTTCCTTAAAAAATATTCTAATGTGCATCTTATTAACATCCTGTTAAACTTTTAAATAGTTCACAGTGCTGCTTGGCAAAAAGTCTTTAACACAAGTACAGCAAACCTTTTGCTTTCTTTCTATACTGGAGCCTCCATGGCCAGAGATTGCCTATCACAGTGTGTAAAAAAAAAAAAAAAAAAAATATTACTTGAATAAAAATGAAAACACATTAATTTTGTAGGCAAGAACTAAAGCAGTGCTTAGAAACATACAGAAGTCAGCAAGATGAAGAAGAAGCAGCAAATGATTCTAAGTAGCATGTGGGCAGGAGGAAAAGCAAGTGAGAGTGCTACATCAGAAGCTGAGTGAAGAATATTTCAAGGAAAAAGTAATCTACTGTGTCAAGGATTTCTGAGAGGTTAACTAAAATGTGAATTGACAATCACTGGGCATCACAGAGATCACTGGTGAACTTGGCATAGTGGTTGAGTAGGTTCAAGACTAGAGAAAATCTAATCATGAAGAAATGCTCAGACAAATCCAGATTAAGACACATTATGTAAAACTACCAGTTTTATGCTCCATAACTATCAACATCTTGAAAGACAAAAAGGTCCCCTCCCCGCAACCCCCCAAAATCTTAAAAATATTGCAGAAAAATAGAGACATGGCAAATGCAATACAGAATCTATGAATCTTGTATTAAGAGAGAAAAAGAAAAAGAGCCATAGTGGATATTACAGGAACATCTGAAGAAATCTGAATAACATTAGATAATACAGAGAAAATGAGAATAAGCAAAATACATACAGTAAATACAGGTAGGTTTTTTTTTTTTTTTTGAAGAATTCTGCTATGATTTTGGACCCAGAACTACTAAAGAAAAACAATGTGGGGAAAAAGGACACTGCCTCACCATCAAACAAATATGGGTGATCCGCACACTTTTGAAGTTGGGATAAGATATTCTGAAGTTTGACTTTCTATGCCATTTCATTTTCAAATACATCTGTAATTTTGAAGAGAGAAATAAAAATGGACTAACAAATCAAAAGCAAACACAAAAAAATCCAACTCTTTATAAATAAACTTACTAATTTTATTGGACATTCCTCAAATTTATACTAACTCCCAATGGCTCATCTGCTCTGAGAATTAGTAGCATATCCACATGGAACTTTCCTATATATCACTTTGTTTTGAGAAGAAAGTCTATAAATTGAACTTGTGGGGTGGTTAGTTATAATGACTGGAAATTTCTGAAATTTCCTTCTTTAACTTCTATTGTGGATTTAAGAGGGGGGAAAAAGCAAATGAAGGACAAAAGGCATGAATGGATATTTAAAAGTGTTTGCTTCCTTGTAAGGAATAAGAAAAACTAGGCAAAAGGAAAAAGGGAAATTTCATCATGCAACAACTAAGTCTGATACACTTAACCCTGCCATTGTCTTACTGCAGCTGAACTGAGTATCATTCAGAATACAAAATGCTACCCTATATTCTTGTCATACAAAGTGAGTGCAATTATAAAATATTTCCCTGCCCCCGAATCACATCCTCATTTAGTTTCTAAATGGATGAACTGCCCTCTGATTACCTTGGTCTTTCATCAATATAGCCTTGTAGTATTTTTTCTGCAAAGCTGACATGACATGGTATCACTACTTCTGTCTTCTTGACAGAAGGTTGTGTAGTTTACTTGCTGTGTAAGGAAAAAAATACAAGAAAGTGGTTCAAAATTACAAGAAAGGCACTGAACTACTAGAGAACTTATAACAATTTACTTTCCTCATTTTCAAGCTAATTCTGCATTCTAGGTTAGTATAGCAATTTTCACAGTACAGACACTCCTGGACTTACAAAGTGATTGCATTATTATAAACCCTACACAAACTGAAAATATCATGTAAGTAAAAAATGTACTTAACAGACCTAACAAACCAAACATCACAACTTAGCCCACCATACATTAAATGTGCTCACAACATTTACAATAGTCAACTCAGGCAAAATAATCTAACAATAATATTTTATGAAAAACTGTTGAATACTTTATGTAATTTATTGAATACCTGTGTCTAAAAAACACTGACAACATAGAACACTGTAGAGTATCAGGTATTTACCCTCATGTTCACTTGGTGAACTGGGGAGTTGTGACTTGCTGCTGCCACCCACCCTCACAGGACAGTACCTTACAACATATCTCTAGCCTGGAAAAGACTGATACTCATGTTGTCTTATGACTGAATAGTATCCATTGTGTACATACACCATGCTTTCTTTTGTCATCTGCTAATGGACATTTGGGTTAGTTCCAAATTTGGGGTACTGTAAATGGTGCTGCAATAAACACAGGAGTAAGAATATCTCTGTGACATGTTGATGTCCCTTAATTTGATGGGATTGCTAAATTGTACAGCAGTTCTAGTTTTTGTTTTTTGAGGAAACTCTATCCTGTTTTCCATTATATTTGGAACAATTTACTCCTGCCAGAAGTATATCAGAATTCCTCTTTCACAACATCCTTGCTAGCATTTGTTAATTTTTTTGTCTTTTTGTAGTAACCATTCTCACTGGGGTGAGGTAGTTTCTCATTGTGGTCATGATTTTCATTTCCCTGATAATTGATGACTTTGAACATTTTAATATAACTAACAATAATGCATTATATATCTCAAACCAGTTAGAATTCAGACACAATTTTGAATATACTCAACATAAAGAAGTTTGTGTATATGATATGCTATCTAAATTGATCACTACTCAATGTATACATGAATCAAAACACCAATACCTCAAAAATAAGCACAAATATGTACATTAATAAAAATTCAAAATTCAAAGTACTGTTTCTATTGAATGTGTAATGATTTTGTAAAATGGTAATGTCAAAAATTTGTAAGCTGAACACACATAATTAGAGGACCATCTGATTTCTGCCTTTACTGGATTCTTCCCTAGTCCTTCTGGACTTGTTCTGGTCTTTTAACCCCCAAAATACAAACATTCAAAGAGCTTGATTCTTCTTAATAATCTCATTTTCAAGAAACTGTTTTCCAAGGTATTCTTGCATTTAATCTCACTGAGCAGCATAACAGACTAGAAATGTATGGCAAGTAATACTGTCACTATTTTTACAACAGTTAAGTGATTCTCAGAGGAATTAAACAACTTATCCAAGGACACACAGGTGAATGTGAATATTGCCAGCATTCAAACTTGAGTTTTTGACTTCTAATCCCTTGTGTGTTGACCAGGTATCCTGATCTTCAAAAATAATGCTAAATTAGAATTAAACTTCATGTAGGATTATCAGAAACAGAAAATAAAAATATAAGCAGCCAGCTAAATCTGAAATTCAGATAAACAATTAATATATGTTTGTCCCATATCACATGTAATTTGATGTCCTATATTTTATCTGGCAACTCTAAACATGGGAGAAATCAATCAGAGCAGGTTCACGAGGTAATCTTTATCCTGTGGTATGGGAATTTGTGTTATAAGAAGTCTTGCAACTCATATTTAACCAGTACATACATAATCACTAGTTGGCCTCCTGCAATTTGTTTTGGATAATCAACCTAGGATATTCAGATATTACAGGAATATTCAGATAATTCCACAAGGCAGAGGGGCAAAGGTATAAGAGAAAGTTACTGGTTATATGGATGAAGGCTTCCCTTTTCACTTCCATGTCCCACTCATCTCAGACTTTTGGTTTCTGCAAAGTGTTAAAGAGAAAATACCAGTATTGCAGCATTCTTAAGGACAGTTTAGGACTACAGCATGCAATTACTTTTCTGCACTGGGAAGTGGCATGGAAAGTAAAATCTTTATAAAAATTTACAACTTGAAGCCAAGCATTGTAACATATACTCAAGAAAGGAGGATGGCAAGTTGAAGGCCAGACTAAGAAACTTAGCAAGATGCTGTTTCCAAATTTTTACAAAAGCACTGGGAATGTATCTCAGTGGTAATGCACCCCTTGCTTCAATCTCCAATACCACAAAAAAATTAAAAAGAAAATTACAAGTTGTTTTTTTTTAAAGTATACATATCAGTTGGTATTTTCTAACTTCTTCCAAAAATAAACCAAATAAGCCTCAATGTAGAATCATGTAACAAACAAATAAGAGTGATGAATAGCAGATAACTGGACACACCATGAGGGACCCAACATGAGGGACCTGCCTTGTGTTTGTTATTCTTTATCTGAAGAACCGCATGAATCCTCTGGTTATCCATTCCCTTTCTTTTCTATCTGTAACTGTTATGCATTAGGGAAGTTTGTGTGTCAAGATCTCTTGGGGATGATTTGTTGAATGGGAATTAACCTGATTGGACTCTTTTTCAATATCCTGGTAATATTGAACAAAATCTTCCACCTATTCCTTGGAAAAAAGCTCAGGTTCCACAAAACTGAGGAGAGAGTGGAGCTCTTGGAGGCTGTTTTGGATAGGAGTTTCAGTCAACAGGAGACTGAAAACCACTGAGAACTAGAATATGTAAATAAATGTAATTAAAATTATCTAACATTGGGAAGCATAGCTGAGTTGCTCATGACATTTGTTGAAATGCAGAGTGGCATGATTTAATGGAATGAGTTAAGGCACATGAAATCAGGAGGCTCAAGTTCAAGTGGTACACTCTGTTTAATGTAGGAGATACTATCTCTTCAGTTTCAACTAAAAGAAGGGGATAATAATCTGTAAAGAAGACACTGTCATAGGAATGTAAGTAACATCACTTTGTGAACTCTGAGTATTACAAAATTATTCACTATGGTTATTATTATTCAATTTATGTAAGGATTCAAAAATGTTATGACCCACAAGAAGAGTTAATTTGGGCATCTGAGTAAACACATACACTCGAGGAGTTTGAAAACCAGAGCTACAGCTTCAGGCCTCTCTGCTACAAGCAAGAAACAAGATGTACACTAACAAAATATCTGTTTCTAAAACTTTGCAGTACATCAGATGCAAGACATCAAGATTTCTGGATGTTTCTTGACATTCTGCCATAAGATATCCAGTAAAGAAAGGACTTCTTTAAATTTTTGAGAAACAGGGCAGGGTATGTGGCTCACTGGCAGGTCACTTGCCTAGCATGCATGAAGCTCTGGGTCAATCACCAGCATCACCAAAAGAAAAAAAAAATGGAAAAACATTGAGAAACGGATAAGAACACCAATAACAGGAGAGATGAATGAAGGCAGAAAAACAGCAATAAAAGTGTTAGGCCAAGTAAGGTCAACCTCTGAACTGACACAAGAGCTTATACCAGGAGAATTAAATAATAGAGCAAAGTTGAAAAGTCATAATATATATATATATATATATATATAATTTTAAATATTAAAGTACAAACTTATGGCAAAGAGACACAATCAAGGGTCCCTACAAAGGAGAAAAAGAGGACACCAGAGAGAGAGATTGCCTTACCAGACAGGGGATAAAAATGTTTGAAACTAATAAAAACTGATTACATCTTCAATAAGACTCTAAAAACTGAAACATCTAGGCCATTAAATACAGAATTTGGATCTAAGATTTTCCACTAAATGAACTCAAATTTAAGTGATTTATTATAGGATGAGGACCAAATTTCAATTATCATCTCAGAAATTACCAAGTGTGTTCTCATGAGTGAGCAGACTTTCACCAGGTAAACAAGGAGAATGTAGTTCACATTCCACTGGCTTCTCAGCAAAAAAAGGGCAGCACTAGGTTACAATGATGTTTCTTACCTACTTTGCCAGAATAATACAAGAGATTGAGAGAGGGGAATGAAATCAAGGGTATCATACCAAAAAAAATATGACAGATGAGATATTGGAGGGAATGTTCTATAAGAAATTGTTCTTTTCATGAGTCCATGTGAATGGTCAAAATATTTGACTAGGTTAATGGGGGGGGTGGAAAGGTATGTCCAATACATCTGCAACTTCAGGCAGAACTATAAAATCATTTTTGCCAGGAAATCAAAGACACTTAAAAGAGAGTTGAAACATCTCCCCCCAAAATGTATTTTATTGGAGTATGTTCTTGCTCATTTGATAACTGAATTTTAGTAAATATTATCTCCTATATAAAAGAGAAAGAAAAAGTAATTAGCCATATTCAATACTACTCTTGTCACTACCCCTAACCCCCCAAAACAGGTTCATTTAGCACTGCAGAAATCTGTCTAAAAACATATCAATTTAGTTGACTATGTACAGACCTAAACTACATGTTTTCAAAGGGGAGTTAGAGGGGAGAAAGAACAATGAATACATGGGATATAAGACTTTTAAGCCTGTGAAACCATTCTGTGTGATACTATAATGGTGAATACATTTTAATGCCAGTTTTTCCAAACTCAAATTATGTGCAATAGCAAAAGTGATTCCATAAATTATGGACTCTGGGTATTCTGATGTTTCAATGCAGGTTCATTAGTTTGAACATCTCTCTTCAGCGAGATGCTGAGAATGGAGGGAGCATGTTTTTAAAGCAGCAGGGGACATATGGAAACTCTCTATACCTTCTACTGAATTTTGTTGGAAACCTAACTTGCTCTAAAAAATAAAGTCAATTAAATAATGAAGGAGGGTTATATAAAAACTAAGACTATCCTTTGGGTTTACCTCTGAAAGTGTCTTATGTAGCTGAGAACTTTGGTTTTTCAATCTGTGAGCTTCATCCACAACAAGAATACTCCATGTGAGAGAAAATCCATTCATTTTCGGGTAGCTCAAACACATTTCTCGCAACCACATCTTACTACAAAATTGTGACTTGTTAGAAAGACGAACAGTAATCCCACTCTGTTAGAAATATACCTGGAATCATGATCTTCCTATCTCAGAGGTTACTGAGTGCTTTTTTTTTTTTTTTTCTTTTGCCAAGATGAGAAAGATCTATGAAGGAAGTAAGGGGCCAGAGACAAAAAATTAAAAGGATACCTTTATAATCTTGTACTATGTACAAGACATCGTGCTTGTGGCTTTATGTGTTATTTAATCTAAAAGAATAAGATAAGCAACCATAATTGTGCCAACAAGGAGACTAAAATTCAGAAAGGTTAGATAAATAGGTTGAGATCATAAAGGTAGAGCTAAGATTCAAACCCCTAAGGAAAATCAAGAGACTTTAAAATGGAGGGGTGGTGAACAGTATCACAGATATGTTCAGGAAGATGCTGCCACTGGACTTGTTAGCATAGAGGTCATTCCTGGCTACTGCCAGAGTATGTTTTGTAGTATAGTAGGTTATGACACCAATTTCTCAAGAAGATCAGTCATAAAATCATATTTTAAAGAGATGTTACTGGTGGAAAGCTGTTGAAAACAATCCAAAATATGGAAAAGGACTGGATGATATTCTAAGATGTAATACTTATAATATAGCAAAAAACTAAAAAATAAACTAAATATCCAATAATAGGTGATAAAGTGATAAATACTATGCTGCAAAAACACCTGTATAATAACTAAAAAGATATAAATATTGAATATCCTTTTGAAAAATGTAAAAACCATTCAAAAAATAATAAAGTATAAGTTATACAATTTTTAACTTCTAATTTTGTATGTAACATTGTGGAAACCCACTGCATTGTTTTTGTACTTGTAAAACTAAGTAGGTCAAGCAAAACAGTGGATAAGAAAGAACAATTCCTGAAAAATTCAAATAAAGATCTTTGTAGAGGCTGGCCTACAAAAAGGAAGGCTTCTGCTGAGGCTACAGAAAAAATTCAGAGGAAAAGAGATACCTACTGCCATTTACCTAATGAGAGTGGTGCAGGTGAAGAGTGATCTGGGGGTCCAAAGAGAGGGCAGGAAGTCCAAGGAGAGCACTGGGCAGAGGAAGCAGGGGATGCATTTAAGGATGAGAAGGAGATAGGGTCCCAGTGAGGTTGGACAGTGGTTATGTTATAGGTGCTGAGTGTCCATACTATAGTACCATTAAAGTAGATTAGATCCTATTCCTTTGGAAGGACTAGACACAGGCTTGTGTAAACACAAACATCTAAAAATTCTTATTCAATGCAGAATAAGGTGACACTCCAGTGCTTCTAGATACTTAGAGAAGCTCTCTTAGAAAGAAGAGCCATGGCACCAAGTGCTGGGTTTGAATGTCTGCTCAAATGTCTGCTCTGCCTTTCTGAGATAAATGATCTGTTAATTTCCTCATTTGTAAAATGAATGACAATACCTGCCTACTAGGGTTTTTGTGAAACCTAAATGGGACAATTTATATAAAGTATGCAAGAACATTTATGTACTGATTTTATTATCTTTTGAGACTTGTCATATATTACCTTGTATCATGGATATCTTTATACTGCTTATCCCTCTATTGGCTCATGAGGTAGCTCAATGATTTACTTTCCTGTTTTTTACCAGTAACTCTCAACAGTTCTTTTCCATGGAGAGACTTCAAAAAGTTAAGTTGGATATTAAGAATATAAAGAAGAGATGAGGGAATAACTAGTGGTAGAGCAGTTGCCTACTATGTGGGAGGCCTGAGGTTCAATGCCCAGCACCATAAAATGAAATGACATAAAATTAAAATGACATGACATCAAAGAAATAAAGTAAAAGATGAAAAAGAGGAAAAGCATATACTCTTCTGAAGAAAAGATAATACACTCATTTAAATGTAAATTAAATAAAACAATATACTGCATAGTCATAAAATATATGACCTTGTCTTTAGTACTTCAAAATAAGATTACAACAGAAACCCATGCACAACAACCTGGATGAGCAAAAAAATACTTATAATATTGATAAGGCACTCTAAAAACCAAACCTTCTGAATGGCAAAGCAGCACACAGGGCAGGATGGAGCACATCTATAATGACAACTACTTTGGAAGCTGGAGGATGGCAAATTTGACTCCAGCCTCAACAACTTAGGAAGATTCTTTCAGACTAAACAATGAAAAGGGCTGCGCATGCAGCTCAGTGGTAAAGTGTCCCTGGGTTCAATCCCTGCTACCAAAATGTAATTTAAAATGACAAATTAGAAGTATACTTCAAACATCCTTTCTAAAAAGTTAATTCTACATCACTGATTGTTACTTTGTTATTTCTTTTTTTAATGTCTTTTTAAAATTTTTCTACACTGCATTTTAAATCATTGTACACAAACAAAAGTGTTATAACTTTTTGTTTGTATGGCTGTACACGATGTAGATTCACACCATTAGTGTAATTGTACATGTACAAAGGGTAATGATGTCTGTCTCATTCCATCTTTCATACCCACACCTACTCCCTCCCTCATTTCCCCCTACATAATCTAAAGTTCCTCCATTCTTCTCTTACCCCTATTCCCCCACCTCTATTCTGTATTATCATCCACTGATCAGAGAAAACATTCGACCATTGGTTTTCTGGGATTGGCTTATTTTACTTAGCATGATATTCTCCAATTTCATTCATTTACCTGCAAATGCCATAATTTTATTCTTCTTCATGGCTTTGTAATATTCCATTGTGTATGTATACCACAGAACTTTGTTATTTCCAGGAAAAGCCTCCTATATTACAGTAAAATCACCAAATAGCAGTCCTGAAAGATGTCTATGCAAGTTACAAGGTAACAAATCTAGTGTCTAGGCAGGATATTGTGGCACCCACCTGTAATCCTAGAGATTCTGGGAGTTAAGGCAGGAGGATTACAAATTCAAGGCCATCCTTGGCAACTCACAGAAACACTGAATCAACATGTTAAAATAAAGGAAATAGGACTAGAGATGTAGCTCAGTGGTAGAGAACTCCTGGATTCAATTCCCAGTACCAAAACAAAAACAAAGAAACAAGCAAACAAACAAAAAACTTGGAATCTACTACTAAACACCAACTATGTAGACATAATCTCCGTTTTCACAACAATCATCCAAAGAAAGAATGTTATCCCCTCTTTACCATTGAAGACACTGCAGTTCAAGGAAATTAAATAGCTAACTCAAGGACACATAGCTAATGAGTAGAGATTAGAACACAAGACTCCACTATGCCTGCCTAAGAATAAACAGAACTCAAAGAAGACAGACCAGATATATCAGGAAAGTGGCACAGTACCAAACAATGTAAGAAGAGATAAGAGTTTCACACACACAGCACAGTTTCTGACAGAGTACAATATACTCACAATTTTAGAAATGGTGCATCTTTTAAGCAAATCTAAAAAATTAAGGAAGACACATTAAAAAGACTGGTGGTGTTGGGGGTGGTGGCACATACCTGCAATCCCAATGACTTTGGGAGACTGAGACAAGAGAATGACCAGTGCAAAGCAAGCCTCAACAACTTAAATGAGGTCCTAAGAAACTTGGTGAGATCTAGTCCTAAATGAAAAATATAAAGAGCTGGAAATGTGGCTCAGTGTTTAAACACCCTTGGGCTCAATCCCTGGTACTAAAAAAAAGAAATTAAAAAATAAAAACACTGCAATTGATACATTCTGATATTAATAAGCTAGTTTCTTATTTCTTCATAATTCTCTTAAACCACAGGCTCTGAGTCTTTTAACTCGTTAACTTTGTAAACACAGGTAAGCCCAATTTCTAAACAAGTACTATCATATGAACAGAGGGAGGTATGGTTAAGTGGAAGGTCTTACAGTTACCCAGTCTTAGTTTAAACAAGGATATAAAAGGAGACTGGAATTAAGCACCCCCCATTCCTATAATCCCATTATCAGACATGATGCCTCTGTATACAAAACCCTCTCACCTGCCTGCTGGCCTCCTGCTAGTTGTCAAAAGAGGAAGCTAAAGTGCCACTTTCCAGGGAAGCTTTCCCCCTTGATCCACCTGGAAAAATAGAGAAATATATCTAGCTAACTTGAAGCACAGTGATCCTTCACTTCTTTTGGTCACAGTCCCTCTTTTAGAACAGGATGAAGGTAGGCTGTCCCCCTAGAAAAATGTGTGCTCTCAAAAAAATTTTAAATATAATTTCAGTGGATTTTACAACTTCTGAGGACCCAGGTTAGGAATTTTCTTTAAAGAAACAAATGAATACCTCATAGGTAGTCATCAGTGCATGAAAATGACTCCTGCTTTAGATCTTGCTGAAGATGCACTCTTTCTCCTTGTCCCCTGCATACAATATACAGGAAAGAACTGGAGCAAATCTAAATCCAAGAAAAGAGGCAGATGAACACAAATGCTAGAATCATGAGATGGTGTGTGCATGTCATGAAAGGACTGCAATGTGCCGACACGATTCATTAGGTGCTGATCCCAGAAAGAAAACTGGGAGTCTAAATTGTTATATAGCATAAGGTTAAACCACAGGGGAAGGCCTGTGGTAAGCAGGGAGAAGGATCAATTCTAAGACGATCTTGTGCTAACTGAAAATGCAATGATGTTTCTCATTTTATTTACTTCCTATGTTTCTATGGGAAGGATAATTTCTCCCTTTGATAAGTAAATTTTATTTATGATACCAAAAGATGCAATTTACATGACAATAAGAGCAATAAGAAGGGAGAGAGAAAACTATATTGAAGTAAAGCTTTGTATACTATTGAAATTTTTGGCATCAATCTGTACAAATTTATTTTAAGTGAAGATGTTTATTATAATCACTAGGGAAACAATTAAGAAAATTTTTTTACAAATATATAAAAGAAAGGAAATAAAGACATCAATTGGTATGCTAGAGGATATCTATCTCAAAATCAGGCAGTAATGCATAAATACAGGAACAAAAAGAAGTGAGTACTAGCCTTGAAATTGCAGAATGGTAACAGTAACACCCATTGGATCCTCCCCCATCAGACCCTGTGTCTTAACCTACACTGTTTTGCTTCAAGCATTTTGGAATAAAATCATTGAATATGAAAAGATTTTGATTTATGATACTTTACACATCATCTAGAAAAATATCAACATAAACAATACAAGTACAGCCACATCTATTCTGTACCTTTCCATCTCTTCTTTCCAGTTGTTCAAAACAGACAGGAGACAGGATCAGAAATCGTCCTTAATCATTTAACCTTCCTGCCAAGTAAATTATGAGAGCAATCATCTGAAACAAAGCAAGAAGGCAGTTTTGATCACATTTTCCCATAAGAAACAACAAAGTTCCCACAGCTGTAGGTAGAAAACACAAACTGTTATATATGAATTACTTCATAAAGAAATTATGCACAATCTTTCACACATTAGGACACTTGTACATTCTTAGAGTGAAATTAGGTAAGCCTCAGTGAGCTTGCTGAGGGAATTGATGGTGTTCGATTACTTCAGGAGTTAACAAGCAATAAGGCTCAATATTTGTGTAATTGAACTTCTAACACAAGCAAAAAAAGTCAGAAAAAACAACAAATCAATGAAACACAACACAACTGATGGAAAAGAGCAGGCATACTTAAAAACAGCAAGACATAAATGTTAAGACCTGACTATAAGCAGGACTTATACATTGTGGCCTCTGCTGCTGTCCCAGCTGCCCTGATGAGAGTGATTTTCTTCCTTCCCAACTGTCTCCTGCCTTCTGTGTTTTTCTTCCTTCTGTATAAATTTATAGAGTACCTTCTATTGGCTCAAGTTCTATGTAAACTAAACCTATAAAGGCCCTTGGTCTTTTTTAATTGGTACATTACAATTATACTGAATAGTGGGATTTGTTATGCCATATTTGTATATGCTCTTATCTAGAACACATATTCAAATGGGGAAAATAGACAATAAATCATTCTAAGTAGAAGTATGGGTATAAAATGAAACTTTGTAAAGCCAAATGGGCATGCTTCAGGAGATGCCTGAAGGCACTTATGACTCTAAAATTGCTGTGATATACAAGGAAAAAGAATACTCTAAACACACGAAAACATTTGAAGAGCTTGCATCCCCAAATACTGAGATATTTCTGAGGAAAAAATAGGTCCTAAAGCTCATATTCAAAATCCTGTGAAAATTATATGCTCAATGACATTCACATCAAAATTAACTAACCAAAGAAAAGGGAGGGACTCATGACACATCTCAATAGAACATTTAAGTAAATTATAAATTCTCTTGATGGTGTTTTATGCAGCTAGTTGAAAATGATTGTGAATATAATAAAATGCAACATTACAGTGGCAGTGGTACATTAACAAATAGAAACCATAGGAGCTGTATGTGCACTATAATTTCATTGATATAAAACATACTTGGTGCTTGCAGGTGGTTAGAATGCTGTGATGATAGAGTGGCAGTTCACTTTTTATGACATGATCATATTAATTTCATAAAGAAAATAATTTTCTTATTTAACTATCCCAGCCCAAACTGTGCCCACAGCAACCCTATAATAAGTTACTTAATTGGATTAAAATTATTCTGTTTAGCATTCCCTGAGGAAACAATTTAGAAAAAAGTTTATCTTTTATTACAAAAAACCAGATGTGTCTAATTAATTAATCTGGAGTCATTAGTGAATTCTATCAAACATCTAAAAAATAA
Source organism: Sciurus vulgaris (assembly GCF_902686455.1). Lineage (NCBI taxonomy): Eukaryota > Metazoa > Chordata > Mammalia > Rodentia > Sciuridae > Sciurus > Sciurus vulgaris. The sequence continues at coordinate 4,427,999 of NW_027632437.1, forward strand.
ACAATAACAATTCTACATAAACTCTTCCTGAAAATTTAAGAAGAACACTATTCAACTTATTCTATGAGGCCAGATTTACCAAAATACTAAAACCAGACAAAATTATTATAAGAAAGGACAATTGCAAAGCAATATTCTTCATAATGTAGATGCAAAAATTCTAAACTCTTCTACCAAAACAGATTGGGAGTTGGTATGTATTTAAAGAATTTAAACTAGAGCTGGAAAGGCAAAGGACAAGTGGAATTATCTGGTTCTCAATGAAGTCAGTAGGACAATTTCAATGACTGGGACAAAAGAGATTATAGGAAGGACACCTCACCTCCAGAAATCTGAGTTTTATTCTACTTTCAATTTTCAGTGCAGGGATAAACCAGGAACATTTTCTTTGCCCAAGAAAGCTAAGAGGGATCAGTGATGAATCTCAGGGGACCCTACTGAGAGGTCATATTGTGTTCTGAATAATGCCAAGATTGATGAGGTACACCTGGACTAAATAAAGTAGCTTTCATATAAGACTAGCCTACATGCAGCACTGCTCCAGCTCAAACTATATATATGTAAAGTGAGCACTGGAGGGGATGGGGAACTTCTAAAAAGAAGATGAGACCCTTGCTCATTCTCACCAGTGACCACTGGTGAAAATTTCTTGGGATTAGGAAGTTTTTATCCTCCTAAATTCTGATCAAGCTGCCTGTGACATATCATAATTATACCAGGATATCTTTGGTATCCTTCAGATAATTAATCCTTGTGTGATTAACCCAAGGGGTGTTGTGACTGAACTTTCCTTTAATCCAAGCCCACATATGTCAACTCAGGGCAGTATTGCTGATTATCCTGACAGAAGCATCAACTTCAACACACCACCTACTAATCAATGCCCAAGGAGGCCACATCTGATTCTCCATGTTTCTAGGCTCTACCTCACCTGCAACACTTTTTAAAAAAAATTTTTTTAGTTGTCAATGGATCCTTATTATATTTATTTATATGTGGTGCTGAGGACTGAACAAGGTGCCTCACACATGCTAGGCAAGTGCTCTAACACTGAGCTAGCTAAAACTCCAGCCCCATACCTCAACCCCTTTTAAGGCCATTAGATGGCTAAGTTGTATTTTGGAAAATAGTGTACTTCCCCTTCATTTCTCTATCACAGTATAAAAATGGGAAGCAGCCTCAACCCAAACCACCCCCACTGAAGAAGGGAGATTAGAATTAGAAGCAATACAGTTAACTTTATAAAGTGTTATTAAGTAGGTCAGAGTCAATTTGATCCTCCGGAAATCATACATGCTTAACACAGAGAAAAGTCCTAAACCTGGGCCCATTAACTGCACTTCTAACTCAAGGAATTAACTCTTCTCATAGATACATGTCAAAGCTCAGGTAAAATAAGGGTAATGACATGATTCTTAACCACCCCCACAACTGGAAATATCAACTCCAAGTTTGTGATCTCTTAATAAAAGTGAGGCATTTCATGTCCTAATATAAAAATAGATCTTGTAGCTAACAGCTAAGATGGTAATGAAATGTGAGGAGGTATTTTGCTGGAGGTGTACAGTGCTTGTTCTACATTAACATACCTGGCATGTATTACCAAGGCCCATCTCATCTCCCAAGATGCAGCCATTCCGACAGTGGAAGTGTTGGACCAGCCAGTTGACTTCCTACAGTTGATAAGAGTGTAGATGAATTCCTAGAAATAAAAAATACAGCAAAACCAGAGAGTAGATATATACATGGGCCAAGCTCTAAGACTCTGAATGAAGAACATGGCTTACATTCCCTTAATGTCGAATTTTACTGCCCATATCTTTTACTGGGTAGTTCTATATATAAAAACATTAGCTGATTTCCAAATTACTTTATGTGCAGAATTGGGTCACCAATTGAAGCCCTAAAATAGCCTGTCACTGTTATATAATCCACTTGAGAGATTAGAAATTTAGCTTGGAATTTGTTCTCTAATGCCCACCTCATGCCATTGTCCTTTCCTGGAAATGAAGCGCCCCTGATAATGATGCAACTTAACAAACTACATATGGATAGTTCACATGCTTGATTAATGGCACCCATCTGAATTTGCCATTTGTGTTGTGCTGTTACTAAAGAAAAGGGGAACAGTAAAACACCATGACCCTGAATGCTCCCTTTCTGTTCCCAAAAACATACCAAAGTTAAGGGAAAAATGAGAGCAAGCCTAATCTGGAAAGTTCAGAAACATATTATCTTAAATGACACTGGATTTCTCTCATTTACACTGTGACTAGGGCAAGTTAATGTTATGTGTGAAAATCTACTTTCTTTGCATGTACACTGGATCAGTTGCTCCTTGGAATGCTGGTCATATAAGCAAACTAATGCTGATGTCCCTGCTTCTTCAATCTAACACATAAGCCCCCCTGAATGGGGATGAGCAAAGATCTGAGGACACTGTGAAAAGGATACATGTCACTCATTTGGCCAGTGCCACTAAACAAAACACTACAGAAAGAGAGGTACTGCTTGGAGAAGCACCTTAAGAGATACAGATGCTCTCAGTCAGTCTGTTGCCATGGAACTCTTCCTGCAGCTGCCACTGATCTGCTATAAACTTTCTCCAATGAAACATGTCTCCCAAGCTGTCTTCAAGCACCTTCTCTGGCCTTCCAAAAACAGCATTACTGGGCTGTGGAGTGACACATTCTAAAGGACAAAATAAAAATAGTACTGTATGCTTCAACAGAGAAGCAGAGATAAGATTGGAAATATATGAGCACCTATCTTTCTATAAATAGTTCAAAAGTAAAATGTTGGAGTGGTAGATAAAGAGTGGCCTTTAAAGAGTTCATGTGTAGACCTCAAATCAGTGAGTATGTTACTCTATTTGGCAAATAAAAAAAATAAAGACACAATTAAGGTTTGGGGTCTGGAGATGGGAAGATTGTATTGAATTATCCTGGACTACCCAAACTAATTACATACATCTTTAGGAAAGGGGAAACTTTACCAGTTGTGATTAGGAGGTATTATAGTGAAGCAGACTAGATACCCCCATCCAAAAGACCCTTGCCATAATTAAGATTCTCCTCTTGTTGGATCAGCAGAATGTCTTGGGGTTTGAAGCTTCCTCTTTCCTGTAAATGCCAGGTTTGCACAAAATGTGTGACAGAGTTAGTCTGCAGGCTGATTGTACAAAAAGATATTATCTCTGTTTTCTTGATAAAAACTTATAAAACCTGGTCTAGGGGATTTACCAGAAAGCAATAGTCATTTAAAACTTCCAAGTCCCTCCCCCCCACTGGATATATAGTTCAAAAATTTTCCAAAATCTTTGTTCAGAGGAAAAATTCTTAGGCAAGAGCTACCCTGGACCCTGCAGTCAATGAACCTGCTTCCTGAAAACTCCTCATGTGTCCAGCCTCTTCTGTCCTACATCAACAAAAGGATCCAATATATGCATGTTGCAGGATCTATAAAAGGAGGACAGAGGCTCTGGAATGTTTTTCATAAATACCTTTTTTGTTTAGTTTTTTGGAAGAGTGGCTGCACTTGATCTGTTGGATCTCCAAGTTAGGCCTCTGTTCTAGGACTCCAGTAACAGAAATGTTCAGGCTCTTGACTATATCAAGTAAATGTCTGGGCTATAATATTCTAATAGTTTTGCAAGATACTACCATTGGAGAAACTGAGTAAGATTACAAGGGATCTCTATTATGTTTTTAAAACAGAATGTGAATCTGTCATTATCATAAAAGACATTTAATTAAAATATGAAACTATATCCACAAAGATAACATTATTTAATACCTGAGACAACTGCAAAAATAAAAAAAAATCCAAGAAAGTTAGGCAGAAAAACATTTAATGTGGGGAATTAGGTCACCATAAAATTGTTGGAAGTAGCCTCCATGTTTAGCTTCCTGGTACAACTTCTGATAACTACTATAGAACTGGCTCATTAAAGTAGCATCAACCTCCATGACCACAAATCCAGGAACAAACCTGAAAGCACTGGCACAACCAAAAGCATAGGCTATTTCTCCAAATGTTTTACAAAGAACAGGAACTAATTCTGGAATTAGGAAAATAAAAAAATTTAACTCACAAAGAATAATTTCCCAAAATATTAATTTATTTTGGCAAATAGGAATTACAAGTTACAATATTCAATAATTATGCCTTGGGCTACTTCTAATTCCTGTTTTTACCCTACACTATCAGTTTATAAACACCAGTTGATAAATACCCCCACTAATTTTTCTATATACTTCTGCTTTTACTCATTCTATCTCATCCTCTCCATCTTCAAACCTCTTGTCTACTCATTTTCACTAACTCATATCCATACATAGATTTTTCTGTAGCTGGATATCAACATCAACGTGCACACACTGTTGATAGGCAAGCACTTATCCCTTTACACTTTAGTTGAGATATGCTGAACACACAAAGACCAGTCCAAAAATTCGTACTTAGATTGGATAAAACTCTGGCAGACTCCTACTCTTCAAACCTGCACCCTCTCCACACATCTGCATCCATCACTTTTCTAAGCATAACACAGAACTGCACCTTTGGTTTCCTTCCGAGAACAACAAAACCTCACACTCCCGTGGTATTTATTGCATAAGTATGAGCTGAATGAACAATTGTTTTCATACTTTGAAAATCATTATTCACTAATTTAGAAACTCAGTGGACAGGGCCTGTCTTGGCTTTGTTGTCTCCTGTACCCAACACCCAATAGCATGCTCTCACTAGCATTTGGATAAAATGATGAGTAAATGACTATATTATTATTGAACACAATTCTGTTCACTCCGCTAAGGCACCACCATGTTCCAGATCTGATAAATAAAGACAAGGAGTTTGGGAGAGGCTGGATGGAGGGTGGGCGCTACAGGTCACTCCCCGCACTCTCCAGGCTTAGAAGACCAAGAGGAGGTCAGGTGGACCTGTAATCAACAACACGTGTGGTAAGGAGCCTACAAACTTTTGCTTGTTTGCATTTGTCAAAATACAACTTTGAGGGTGATTAACTAGGGGCAATTCATCAACTGCGCCTGCACAGTCTACTGAGAATGTTAGGGTCCCATTCCGACTAATCCCCGGAGAGTCAAAGTGAACACATGGTAATGCAAATCACACAACGAGGTTTTATTAAGGCAAGCTCGAGCCTGGACCGCAACCAGCCCCTCAGACTGATACAATGGCTGGGGGGAGGGAGCGGCCCTGAGGGGCAAGAAAGCCCTCTATTTAAGAGATTTCCAAGCATTCACACACAAAGACCTATACGTTATTGGTTAACATTTGAACAGCTAAACATTAGTCCTCCTCTGGTTGGGTCCTGCCAATTTATTTGATTCTCATTGGGTCCCACCAGAACTGAATGGTCCTAGAAGAAGGGTGGAGGGAAGGGGTGAACTATGCAGGAGATGGATCAGGTTTAGGACCCCCTGTCCTTGATAGATAAGGTTTCTAGGCAACTGCACATTCCTCAGACAAATATCTTTTAACAACCTCAGTAAGCACGGGGGCTCAGCAGTCCTGTTTGTGCTGTATTGGCTCTTGAGGGTGCAGTTGCAACTGCCTGCATCCTGGTGATTAAGACAGTTAGCTGCACAGATATCACCCTGTTCTCAACAAGAAGAAATCAAAAGTGGGACATTAGTTTTCAGAGTTTTACCAAATCAACCGCACAGGCCAGGCCTCCAAACCACAGCAACCTGATGTGCAAATGCACAGCTTTGGGCTCCAGAACGCAGTCTCTGTTCTGAGACCTGCTCTTACCTTTGCAAGTTTCCCCTCCCACCGGCCTGGCTACCCAGATAGGGCCCAGGCACAGCTCCTTCCCCCATTCACCGGGCTTGGGCTTGGTACCCCCCGTGCCCACCCACTGCCGGCAGACCGAAGGCCCCCAGGCCCGCGGGAAAGCAGCCCTCACGACCCTGCTGGCAACAGGCCAGTGCCCAGGAGTTGGCAGGTCTGAGTGATCCTTCAGCCCACTTACCTGTCAGGTCGTGGGTCTGCCCTTCGCCTGTAGGACTAGTAAGAAGCCGGGCACGTCACCCTCCATCTGACCAGGAGAGGCTCTGCCAGCCGGTCCTGTGTGCTTGGCCTTTCCGGTGCGCAGGGGAGGACCCGGCAGGCACCGCGTCGCTGCCAGGGGGCGCACGCTGAGGACATCTCTGAGCTGTAGCTTCGAGTCAGCATCAATATTAGTCCAGGAATTCTTGGGTAAAGTGCTGGAATGGCTACTTCATTCTCAGGAGTGTGCTCAATTCTGTTGACTCTAGTGATAAGTTGGTTTAGACTCTGAAATCTCCTGACATGTTCTCTGCTAGCTGTAGGCCTGGTGAAAGCCTATGAATGTAGTGAATTGAAATCACCAAAGATGTTATGCCACCAATGATGTTGGGAGTAGATTAACCAATGTGTTAACTTAAGGGTGACTCAACATCAGTTTTGTGTGATTTTATGATGGAGTATACCATTAATACAAATATTATGATAAAAGCTAAATAGCTGCATTTATTTATGTAGTTCTAAGTGATACCCTAAGGAGTTTTCACATATTTTCTCATTTAACACAACAACCTATAAGTAGGTCCTATTTACTATGACTTTGAATGATAATTGGCAAAACAGGGACTAGAAACTATTATTTTCTAAATAAAATCATTGGAAATTATTTCCATGTAAGTTAATCCTGGTGTTTCCATTTTAGAAGTGAATCCCACTTCAATAAATTTATTGTTACCAACAAAAGAGATCAATTTAAGTTGTTTTTTTTTTCATAGAAACTCCAACAAAGTACAGTTTTATGAGGCTAATTTTGTGTCTTGAGTCTTCGTGAATACAGATTGAGTCACCTAATTTATGTGCCAAGCACTCCTTATGATACTAGAGATTGAGGTTACTAATCTCATGGAGTTTATATTTAAAAAGAAAAAGACAGACAATAAATAAAAATCCAGCAGTAATCAATGCTAAGATCAATGCTGAGACAGAAAAACAGTGTCACAACATAGGGCCACATTGATTTTATGCAGCGATTTTCCTGTTACACAAGTCCTACACCAGAGGCCTAACTCTGGGGATCCTAACAAATCTGAAATACCCCAAAAACCAAATGGAAAAAATGATGGGGAAAAGAAAGAAAGAAATGTTAATCAATGTTACTGTATTGGAAAGGCAAGTGATTTCAGGTGTCTCAGTCCTTTCTTTCAGGTTTGATGTGAGCTTTGCCTTAAATAGAGAAAGAACTGGGGCCAGAGACAAGAGCTATGTGTAATAAGCAGGCTTGGTCAAATTGTGTGTGGTTTATCATTTTCTTGAGTTATGATCACACCAAGTCTTCCTGGTGTTGAAAAAATTGCAGCAGTTCCAGGTGCAAATTCTTCTTGCTTCATAGATTACTTATCTATTAGATCTATGATCCTGGAATGGAGGAAAATTCAGTTCCCATGGGACTATACTGCTCCTGCTGAGGGAGGGCAATCTCTTCTTGGTTGATCTGCCTGCAAGACTCACTGTGGAAAATGTAGGGTAATGACTGAAGACTTCTAGGCACTACTCCAGGGCTCTAAAACAGGACACAGTAATAGCAGGCAGTTTGTGAAAAATACCTTAGTTTTTATGACCTTGATGCCTTTGGCCTTGAAGTAAGCACATTAATAACTTTAGATGAATACTCCTTAAATGATTAATATGCTTATGCTTATATAAACTAGTATAACCATTATGAAAATTCTATGGGGCTCCACAAAACAACAATAAAAATTAGAAATAGAACTATCATATGATCCAGAGTTGAGAAGGAATCTGACCCAGTTTAATAAGGTAATAAAAGAGAGAAATACTAAATGAAGTCAGAGATGCCAAACTTTTTCCTGCTTTTAGTTACCCATTGGGCATCAGTAAGTCCAAGAGAAGAGACAGGGATCTTTAGCAAAGGCATCCTAAGTCCCTGTTTTACTTCCCTATTTGTGTATTTTCACAAAACCTTATGATTTATATCCTTTTGTGGCTTCTCTGGAAGATCCTCTGTTCTATGATACTGCTAATGAGTGTTTTTTGCATCCTGTTCTCTGTTTGACTTATTTCCTCCCATCCAGATTCTCATGCACTAAATTTATGTGCTAAAGTAATGATATCAACCACTTAAACAAAAGGATGCTGATTATTTTTAACTTTAACATTTCAGAGATGGGGTCATGGCTATAAGCTAAGTAGACTGTTGATATAATAACTCTGGCATTTAAAATGTAGTTGAGAAAGACTAGCTGAGAGAGTCCAGGTGTGCAAGTCATGTAAAACATTTAGAAGTTTTACTCTGAATGCTGTCTGAAATGAGCCTATAGGGGAGAAGCAGCAACTTCAGTTAGGAGGCTACTGCAATAGTCTGGGCAAAAAAATAATAATTTGGGGGCCAGCATGGTAATAGTGGTGTGGTGAGTAGCTACACTGAACAGGTAATGCCTAGAAGATTCACAAATTGAGAATTGTGGAGAAATATGAGAATAAAAGATGATTTCAAGGATTTGGCATAAGTATGTGGTGGAACGGAGTTGCCATATGGAAGGAGGAAGACAGAAGGAAGAGTTTGGGGAATATTAAGCATTCATTTTTGTGCTGGCAAGTATGCAAACATAGGAGAACTCTCATAAATTGCTGGTGGGAATGTAAATTATTAAAGCCATCATGAAAAACACTATGGGGCTTCTCAAAAAAAAAAAAAACTAAACTAAAAATAGAGATACCATATAATCCAGAAACCCCATTATGAGTATATATCCAAAGGAAATGAAATCATTATATCAAAGAGATGTCACTTCCATGGTTATTACAGCACTATTCATAATAGCCAAGATATGGAATAAACCCTTTGTGGATGAATAAATAAAGAAAATGTGGCATATATATATATACAATGGAATATTTTTCAGCCAAAAAAGAATGAAATTCTATCATTTAGAGCAACATGAATGAGCCTGTGGGACACTAAGTGATATAAGACATGGACAAAAAAAAGACCACATATTTTCACTTAAATGTAGAAACTGAAAAGTTGATGTCATAGATGTGGAGAGTAGAATAATGATTACCAGAGTTTAGGAAGAGTGAGAAGAAGAGGGGAATGGAGAAAGGATGGTTAATGGGAACAGAGGTACAGCTGGATAGGAGGAATAACTTCTAATGATCTCTAGCACAATGATGTTCTTATGATTGATAATAATTAATTGAATATTTCAAAATGGTATAGAGGATAGTGAATGTTTCTAACCCAATGTAATGATAAATTTTTGAAGTGATTGACAAATCAGTTACCATGATCTGATTATTTCATGTTGTATACACATAATGAAATATCACTGTATCCCATAAATATGTACAATTATTATATCCATTAAAATTTATAAAATACATGTATCAAAAGCTTTTTTCAAAAGGAATTGATGTTGGGGAAAAACAATTTAATTTTGGACAGAGTATAATGAGACAGTAATACAGATTCAAGTACAGGTTTTGAAGAGTTAATTGGATATACTATTGTGGAGTTCAGGGGAAAGGGTTAGAATCTAGCACAGATAAGGAATTCATAATTTTAGGATGAAACTTAAGTTATAATAGCCCCAAGACCATTACTGGAAATATAAAAAAAGACTAATCCTTTGTCAACTAATATTTAGAAATTGAGAAGTGGAGGCAGCAGAAGAGACTAAGAACAGCCAGTGAAATAGTATGAGAACTAAGAATATAGTATTCCTAAGGCCAAATGAATAAGGGTTTTAGGAGTGATGGTCTGTGTCAAATGCAGTTAAGATTTGGAGTAAAGATAGGATAGAAAATAAGGGCTGGGGAGCTAGCTCAGTCGGTACAGTGCTTACCTTGTAAGCACAAGGCCATGAGTTCAATCCCCAGCACCGCAAAAAAAAAAAAAAAAAAAAGGATACAAAATAAGCACTAAATTTGACATTATGGTTTTCAATTGTTATGGGGTGCAACTTAAGAACAGACCAATCACCACTGAGAAGTCCAAATTTGAGAGTCTTTATTAAGCTGGCCAGCTGACTGTCTCACACAATGCCCCAAAAAATGGCTATTGGGAGAACAGCCCTGACCACAGGGTTGTAGGGGTTCTTATATCAAAAATCACATCAATCATAAGTGTCTGTTGCTATGATACAAACTAACATCATGAGAGCATTGGCAGAGGGGGAACTGGGTCAAAGTGACCCTTACCTAGGTACAAACTAAAGAATGGTTGCTACACACTAACATCATGAGATCATTGACAGAGGGGGCAGTGGGTTAAACTGACCCTTACCTAGGTACAAACTAAAGAATGGTTGCTAACATCTACACAATTACCATTTACATGGTACATTGTTTAGGAGCAATAGGAATCAAAAGAGAGCAATTCTTTACTACATAGGAGTTGCCATTGTATATTATTAAATATGTCACACCAAGTAACTAATGATGGGCACAGAGGCGGGGTGTTTCCATGGGAGAAGCTTATCTCCTACATAACATGGAGTCTCAGAGCAAAATGGAGTCTGTTTAGTCATTTCCCTTAAAGTCTGGCCTATAACATTCTCATGGAGTCAGATCTGTCAGTCCATCACACAATGGTCTTGGCGAGGAGTCCAGTGACTGACTAGAGTGATTAAATAAAGAGAATGAGAGAAAAGAACATGCAAACAGATCATCTCACCCCTTTTGAAGAGCTTTGATGTAAAAGAAAGCAGAAAATTGGCAGCAGTAACTACCAGGTCAAGGGCAGTTTATTTTGTTTAAAGATGGTGATGTTAGAGCATATTGGTTGCTGATGGGAATTATCCAGTGGAGATAACATCTAATGATACCAGGGTAATATTCTTGAGTGAGAGGAGGTGGATCTAATGCACAAGTAGAGAAGTTGGCCTAGACAGTAGAAGGCACAGTATAAAAACAAATTTTGTGGTGACAGCACTTGATCTCTCCTGACTCTGTTGTCTAAATGAATTAAGAGTGGCATCCGGTGAGCTTGTGTGGGAGTGATGTTGGGGGTTTGAGGACAGAAAGATGTGAAATAGTTGTCTAAGAAAGTGGAGAGTGAATGGACAAGAGGAATATGCTACCATTGCCAAGCAGCAGTGAGGGGCACTTGAAGTTGTCGGTTAGAGGACCAGTGTGTGTGTGCATGGTGTGTGTTGGCTGCAGGTGGGAAAGAGTTAGAGAATTGAGTTTTACCAGGGTTGGATATTTGCCAGATGAATACAATAGAGAGTGATAATAAAGTTGGTCATATCCCCAGTGTCTAGAATAAAGGTGAACATGATAGAAAAGGTCCTTGCACTTGGGGAGCTCAGGTTCTAGTGATGAAGAAATATAAAAAGAAAAGAAAGTACAAATAAATTATCAGGTAGAATAGTGCTAAGACGGTAATGATATTGAGAATAGGGCTGGGAAGCAGCTGAGTAGAGTGGGTTGAAGAGGATAGCACTAAAAATATGATATACAAATTAAGGTCTGAATAATGGGAAGCAAGCTTTGTAAAATCAGAGGAAGAAAGTTTAGGTCAGAGGGATCACAAAGGCAAAGCCATTGAGATAATATTTGTAAGGGATAATAAATATATTTAAATATTGGCGACAGAGCTGTATGCAATGGAGCACACCTGTAATCCCAGCTACTTGTGAGGCTGAGATAGGAGGGTGGAAAGTTCTGGGTAACCCTTGGCAACTTAGTGAGACTGTCTCAAAATAAAAATGACTATAAAATAAAACAAAAGATATGTAAAATAAAAATCTATATATCTCAATGGTAGAACAATAACCTAGCATGTGTGGGGCCCTGGGTTCAATCTCTACTGCTGAAACAAACAAAAAAAAAATTACTGAAGATGCACTTGAAGGGATTTGGTCATTGATAAGCACATGGCTGACGGTGATAGAAACAGATTCCAGGGGGACCCTCACAGGTGTCTACCCTGGGATATGGATGTTTGTGCCACCACTGAGGGATTATAAGAGATAAAATCTGGTTTGAGGCAGGGAAGACAATAAATTCACCTTTAGGATATATTGAATTTCTACCTAGAACAGTGTTTGACCCATAGGTAGCACTGAGAAAGTATTGATAAATACTTAAGTGAGGGGTCTTTGGAGCAGTTCAAAAATATAGGACTATGATTCTTATAACCTTGAGGAAAAGAGAGGACATTTAACAAATGGGCAAACTAAGGCACAGAAAGTTCAGAAAACTTGTTCAATATTTTCTAGTGAGTCAATATTAACTGTCAGAACTAAGTCCAGCTCAATTTATTTTTCATTCATTGCTCAGTTTCTATAGTCATAATTCTTGTATTAATTCTGTTTTATTCCTCCACAAAAGGGAATGCCCTCTGACAACAGCAAACCAGTAACATTAACAGTAACCAAATCATGTCATTGATAGATCTTAGCATCAATCCCAACCAAAACAATTGTGACTGAAGCACAGATTAGTGAACAGGTTATATTTGCTGCCCACTATGTCCTTAGTCTACTGGGTTACAATAGGATACTAGTTGGCTGCATCTAGTGAATCAGATATGGAGCTTCAGTAGAAGATGTGCCCATTGGGGAAAATGTTTCAGACCTCTTCTTGCATACATGAACTTGTACTTTTGGGCTAAGGTTAGGATTAGGTCAGTGACCTACACTGAGTTGAAAGCAATTTGGGTTTTCTTTCTCCAAAGCAAGGAAAAACTACACTTGGCTTTGATGTAATTATATATCCTAGGCATCAGATTTACATAATAAATGTAAAACCCAGAGAGCCCAAGAGTCTGAGAAGATATACCAATGATGCTGTGCATTTATGTATAGCAGGAAGTGCTTTACAGAACTCTTGCCCAGTCACCTGAGAATTGGCACTCCCTTTCAATACCAAAGGTAAGGGCACACACTGAAAAATTATCAAAAAATCATTGAGGACACAGGTCAGAGACTGTAGATAGCTTTGCACTGAAACTTGCCTGTGTGTCTTTTGTTTGACAGGACAGTTTTTTTTTTTTTTTTTTCCTTTTTCACTTGTTTGAAGTACTGGAATTGAACCCAAAGTTTTATGTGTGTTTGGCAAGCACTCTCCTACTGAGCTACATCCCCATTCCTTTTTATTTTATTTTATTTGGGGCAGAGGTAGTCTGGATAAGTTGCCAAAGATGGCCTCAAACTGTGAAGCTCCTGAATTAGCCTCCTGAGTAGCTATGATGACAAGCATGTGCCATTGTGCCAGATTTTTCTTTTCTTTCTAATTGAATACTTGTTTCAAATTGGTTCCAAGCATTTTCACTATTTTTGGTCCAGCAGAAAGACTTTTATGCAATCTACCTAGCTAGTCCCTGAAGCCTTTGAGTGTACTACCACTGGAACTTAACTTTTCTGGCAGATTCTCATGTAAAGTGCAGATTATCTCAGCAGTAAAATTGCATAAAGCCAAATGTTCCTACCGATTCAGCCTACACTGAAAATCTAAGAATATTCTGTGACTTTCCTCTTCCTCTGGGTTGATAAGAACCCAAAGCTATCTTATAGCCTAACTTCACAAAGCCTGGGTCGTAGGTTTGAAAAATGAACATACCTGCTGCACATATATCTGTGTCCTTAGGTACAGTTGTTACATTCAGTCAAAGAAGTTTCCCATTTTGATACCACAAAATGCTCAAAAATGGCATGTACAATAATCTTCAACCTCAGAAAATTTAAATAATCTGAGAGTGCTTCCAAAAGACCCATGATGCATAGTAATTCATTGTTAGGATAACAGTAGTTGTCCTATAACACTGTTGAGAAAACTAAATAGACCGGTTTTTTAAAAATATATATTTTTAGATATTGATAGACCTTTATTTTATTCATTTATGTATATTGGTGCTGAGAAATGAACCCAGTGCCTCACACATGCTAGGCAAGTGATCTACCATGGAGCCACAACCCCAGTCCCACTTTTTTTTTTAAATAAGAAACCAAACACAAATTTGAATTTCCAGGATATCGTAAAGGACTAAAATACTTTAGCTGAAAATAAATCTGGAGATCACACAGCTGTCTGCATCACACCAGTAAAGACTCAAGAGATCAAGAGTTATCCTTCATGGTTGAGGTTCCATGGTAATCTCATTAGCTTGTGAAGCCCAAAGGCATAGTGTTTTACCCATTTTCATGATGCATAGATGTGATCTATGAAAGTAAACAGAATCACAGAGTGTGCTTTAACTACTAAATTACAGGTCATGCACAGCCAACTTTGGTAGATTGTATTCCTATTTACAACAATCCACCTTCTTCCCTATAGGATTATTGTGCATCCAGATCCTTAATTATGTGACTTTCTATGTCTCTCAATGGACAGGACCCATGTGCTTTCTTTTGGAATGTGAATGAACATGATGCATGAATTGAAGCTTTAAATGTGCCTGCTTAGATTGTTCCTATTGCCTGCTATGAAAGCAATAAAAACAAAATAAGTTCCATGGTGATTAAAATCTTTCCTAAACTTCAATGTGAGTACTTATTCATATCATTTCAAAAAGTGTTTGTGTATAAATTATGTTTGTGTGTCTTAATGTCATCACCTGTAGAGGTGAAACTTGAGTTGTGCCTGCATTCTCCTTCATCATGCCTCTTCATGAGTCCCATATCTTCTCTCCATATTAAGTCTCCACCTTAGGTCTTCTGCTGGGGTGTGTGGAATTTTACTCTGCTAATAAGGGAAAGCTAACTGCTGGTTACTTCAATGGCTATTCTGTACATGTGTTTGGTCCTCACCACCTAGAGTTGCACTTATTTTCTGGGAAATTATCTACCATTAATTTTTTCTTTCTTTTTTAATTTAATTTTTATTTGTTCTTTTTATTTTCATGATACTAGAATGTATTTTGACATATTATACATACATGGAAAATAATTTCCATGTGGCTGTTCATGATGTGGAGTTACACTTGTCATGAATTCATATGTCAATATAAGAAAGTTCTATTCATTTTACTGTCTTTCCTATTCTCATTCCCCTCCCCTTCCTTTATTCTCCTTTATCTAAAGTACTTCTATTCTTCCCTTCTCCCACCTTCTTGTGTGTTAGCATCTGCACTTCAGAGAGAATATTCAGCCTTTGATTTTTTGAATTGGCTTATTTCACTTAGTATGATAGTCTACATTTCTGCCCATTTTTGGAAAATGCCATAATTTTATTCTTCTTTATGGCTCAGTAATATTCTGTTGTGTATATATACCACATTTTCTTTATCCATTCATCTGTTGAAGGACATCTAGGTTGGTTCCATAGTTTAGCTATTGTAAATTGAGCTGCTATAAACATTGATATGGCTGTGTCACTGTAGTATGTTGATTTTAAGTCATTTGGGTATAAACCTAGGAGTGGGATAGCTGGGTCAAATGGTGGTTCCATTCCAAGTTTTCTGAGGAATCTTCATATTGCTTTCCAGAGTGGTTGCACCAGTTTGCAGTCCCATCAGCAATATATGAGTGAACAGTTTTTACCATATCCTTGCCAACATTTATTCTTACTTATATTCTTGATAATTGTTATTCTGACAGGAGTGAGATGAACTCTTAATGTGATTTTAATTTGTATTTCTCTAATTGCTAGAGATGTTGAACATTTTTTCATATGTTTGTTGTGTGCTATTAATATTTTCAAAAATAGTGCAATCCTCCCAGGTTAGGTAGAAGTTGCTCACATTTGCTCTTCTAATGTTCCTTGGTGATAACTTGATCATAAATTTACACATAGCTTAAAGGAGAACCAGGAAAATGCATTTCTTCTTTGGCCAGCCCCATTCCATAAGGGTATATAATATTGTAAGAGGAAGAGAAAACATTTTACTGAGTATCTAGCAGTGTCTGCTTCTTGTTTAGCCACTAAAATGTAATGTTAATTCTGCTCTTTATATGCTCATTTCTATCCCAAGGACAACAACTCCAAACCCATCTGGCTACTGCACTCAATTTGAATTGTATGTCTGGGTGACATGCAGTTGTCTCTCTCAGATTCAGATGTAGCTCCTTTTGGTCCAGTGATTCATTAACAGAAAGAATACCATCTGTATTCTCCAACACCTGACAAACCATGGTTTAATAGAAAGTGAATGAATGGTTGAAGATGAGATATCCTGTTATTAAGTATCCTTGGCCCTTCCACTACCATAGGTCTTGGGAGGGATGGAATGGAAAAGTAATTCTTCTGAAATCTCAAAGGAGACACATTTAGGTAACTGAAAAAAGAAAAAAAAAAGAACTTGCTTTATCTTTCTAGGAGAAAGTAGCATTAGACAGAAGGAAAGGTCTTTGGTGACAAAAGGCACTCTATTTGTTAGTAATCTGTTGCGGAGGCATCCGGAATTCCATCCAGTGCTTGACAAAGGTCCTCTGGAGGATGTTTGCAAAGGCTCATCCTAAAAGAGATTGCCAGATGTTTGCTGCGGAGCATGGCATTTTTTCTGCTGTGTTTTTCTGATAATATATTACTCATTTCAGTCTGAAGGGATTGCTAAGGGGATGAGGGGGATACAATAAAAATTCCAGAAAATGTTACCTACAATCTGAAAGAT
The DNA here is from genome assembly GCF_902686455.1 of Sciurus vulgaris. Taxonomy (NCBI): domain Eukaryota; kingdom Metazoa; phylum Chordata; class Mammalia; order Rodentia; family Sciuridae; genus Sciurus; species Sciurus vulgaris. The sequence continues at coordinate 4,444,587 of NW_027632437.1, forward strand.
AATGACTCTTTACCATTAACAAAGTTAAAAACAATTTTGCAACTGTGCAATGAGTCCCGGAAAGCCTCTGGAGAAAATAGATATAGATCTGCCTTTGTCTCCAACAGGCTGGTTAATTCCCAATGATGGTTTTGTTTATGTGAGGCGGTAAGGTAAAAGAATAAGGTTTCACAACATTCCTTCCTTCCTACAAAGAATAGGTCACCCCTACAATAAACATTGGTGCACAATGCCCTGTTCTGGGAAAAAGAGCTACATAAGACAATGTAATCTATTCAGTAAAAAAACTTGGCTACAAGAACCACTGCGACCTCTGCCGTCCTGTAGCCCTTAACTCAGCAAGTTAGATATTAACCAGATGGACCTAGTAGAGATGGTCACATGACATTTTTTGTCTATCACTTTACCACAAAAGTAATAAGAATAATCTTAGGTCATATAGAGTTTAAATATTAAGGAAATAAACATTGTATTAGCTCATTGACTTAGTTAAATATTCTTAAAATAATTGTGATTAGGTAAGGATAATCTGTAAGGTTACTGTTTTCTCATAATCTTTTGGTAAAAACAATTTCTGCCTAAGCTTTGGAAACTTCTTTGATTTCATTAATCACAAGCCTGTCATTATAGCCTGAAGAAAAACATATATAAACCCAGCCTTCCCCAGAATAAAGTGGGAGTGATTGCACCAGAACTAGGGTCTGTGTCTTTCATTCTCCATCCATTGCTGACGCTGTCTCCCCGCACCCTGTTACCAGTGTGGAACCCATGGACTTCTGCTTGAGCTGGACCCTGGCAATCTGTTAGGACAGGCACTAGTTAAATAAAGGTATTAGTGGAAGTGTTGCAGGAGCAAAGTGAGAAGAGAATTCAGAGCAAATTAAATAGCAGCTCTTTTAAAATAAGAACTACTTGACTAGATCATCTTGATCTGTCCATTGATAGATTAGTATATTTGACGAATAACTGTTTTGACAGAACCATATCAAAAAGTTAAAACATTTGCCCTGGGCTTTGGCAGTCACCTGTAATCCCAGTGGTCATGATGTTGAAGCAGGAGGATCACAAGTTCAAAGCCAGCTTCAGAAAACTAGTGAGGCCCTAAAAAACTTAGTGAGACCCTGTTTCAAAATGAAAAATAATGGATTGTGGCTCAGTAGTTAAGTGCCCCAGATTCAATCCCTCATACCCCAAAGTGAAAACATTCCTTTTTATTACCTATATACATACATATATAAATACATATATAAACATATTTATCCACACACAACTCCATCTTTGATACTCTTTTCCTTCATTCTCCCATAAGGTGATATGGACACTATGTATTCCCTATTTTGTATTCTATATTTTTTATGTATTCTATATTTTTAAATATTTCAGATTATATATTGATCTAAGACAGGCATCTTCTTGATGAAGTAAAGTAATTCTCCATGCAAAGATCTATTTTTAAATATATTTAAAAGTAGTTGAAATGAAACCAGCTATAGTTCATTTAAAAGTAGTTTAAAACATGCATGGGAATTTTAAAGTAAATTTTATCAGTACTGTAGATCTGAAGATCCCGTCCATGAGGTGGAGAGGAGGGAGAGGGATTTGTTTGAACAGATGCCCTGCAAGGAGGGTATTCTGTATTTTGGCATTTCTATCAAGCTTGCTTGGGAGTTGTTGACAGTTTTGTTTTAGTAGGAGTTTGTCACTTTAAGGGAAAAGCAGGAAGTTAAAAGTGGACACAGAGAGTAGGGGAACAAAAGAGATTGGAGAACCATTCTCTCTCCAGAGGGAGTAAAAAGGCACTGCCTATCACAGCAGCTGAAAATTACAGAAGTTGTAGATGATATTTTATTTTTGTTTTCTGCCCAAAGCAGATTCACTCCATGTTTTCTTCCCATTAAGAGAGGGAGAATTGCTGCCAATGAGTGAGCAGGGTGTTGGCTGAAAGGAGGTGGGGCAGAACAGCTCCTCCCCATAGACTGTTGCTGCTATTTGTACTTCTGTAGTTTATATTTCTTTTATTACAGCAGAAAATCAGAGTAACTTCATGATCACAGCTGAAGAATCAGCCAGGTGCTTCTGGAAAAAGTAAGATAATATTATGGAGCTTCTCAGCTTTGAGTTTGCAGGCAACAGGGCTGCCCTATCCTGTGCAGGAGATTCCTTTTGAAGAGGGCAACCAAATCTGCCTTCCCCAGTCACCTCTTGTTACAGCATTTATTTGAGTGTCATGGCAACTGTCTTAAAAACTGTTGACAGATTTGTGCTTTCTCTCTTTTGTCATTCTTTCTTTAGGGCAAGTGACATTGCCATAGCCAGGTGAAGATATCTGGAGATCATGACCAAGAAAAGTATTGCTGTGATTGGGAGCGAAGTCTGTGGGCTCTCTTCTGTCAAATGCTGCCTGGATGAAGACTTGGAATCTGTTTGCTTTGAAAGGACTGATGACATTGGAGGGCTTTGGAGGTATGAGGTAAATCTCCTTGTCCCTTAATACTTGAAGCCATCCCTGAAGCTGGGTGCATGAAATATTTTATCTCATGTTAGGTAATATGACAGCTTGATAGTGACTAAACCTGATATAATTCTGCCTGTTGACTTCTTAACATCCTCCCACCCCACGTTTTATGAGGTTTCCTCTTTCCCTCTGTTGGCTGCAAAATGCATTGCAGATGTCCCTTTTTTTAGAGTGGTTGCTTTTTTTTTTTTTTTTTTTTAGAGTGGTTGCTTCTGATATGACTTAAAGGTAAATGAGCTAGAATTACCTGCTAACAACTCCTTCAAGGAATACCCCCGTCCAATTTTCAACATTACCTTTTCTTTTTTTAAATTTATTTGCATTGTAAAGAAATGGAATACATGTTGTCTCTGTTTGTACATGGAGTAACAGCATACAATTTGCATAATCATATATTTATATAGGGTAAAGATGTTTGATTCATTCTGTTATTTTTTCCTTTCCCGCCACCCCTCCCATCCCTCTTTTCCCTCTATACACTCCCTCCTTCCTCCAGTCTTGCTGGCTCCCACCCCCCATTATGTGTTACCATCGGCTTATCAGTGAGATCATTCGTCCTTTGTTTTTTTAGAGATTGGCTTATTTCACTTAGCATGATATTCTCAAATTTCATTTATTTGCCTGCAAATGCCATAATTTTATTATTCTTTATAGCTGAGTAATATTCCATTGTGTGTATATACCACAGTTTCTTTATCCATTCATCAATTGAAGGACATCTAGGTTGGTTCCATAATCTGGCTATTGTGAATTGAGCAGCTATGAACACTGATGTGGCTCTATCTCTGTAGTATGCTGATTTTAAGTCCTTTGGGTATAGGCCAAGGAGTGGTATAGCTGGGTCAAATGGTGGGTCCAATCCAATTTGTCTAAGGAATCTCCACACTGCTTTCCAGAGTGGCTGCACTAATTTGCAGCCCCACCAGCAATGTATGAGTGTACCTTTTTCCCCACATCCTCTCCAACACCTATTGTTGCTTGTGTTCTTGATAATCGCCATTCTAATTGGGGTGAGATGGAATCTTAGGGTGGTTTTGATTTGCACTTCTCTTATTACTAAAGATGGTGAACATTTTTTCATATGTTTGTTGATTCTTGTAGATCTTCTTCTGTGAAGCATCTCTTTATATCCTTAGCCCATTTGTTGATTGGGTTATTTGTATTCTTGATGTAGAGTTTTTGAGTTTTTTATATATTCTGGAAATTAGTGCTCTATGTGAAGTATGAGTGGCAAAGATTTTCTCCCACTCTGTAGGCTCTCTCTTTCCATTACTGATGGTTTCCTTTGCTGGGAGAAAGGTATGTAGTTTGAATCTGTCCCAGTTATTGATTCTTGCTTTTATTTCTTTTGCTATGAGAGTCCTGTTAAGGAAGTCTGATCCTAAGCCAACAAGTTGAAGATTTGTACCTACTTTTTCTTCTATAAGATGAAGGGTCTCTGGTTTGATTTCAAAGTCTTGATCCATTGTGAGTTGATTTTTGTGCAGGGTGAGAGATAGGGTTTTACTTTCATTCTGTTGCATATGGATTTTCAGTTTTCCCAGCACCATTTGTTGAAGAGGCTATCTTTTCTCCATTGCATATTTTTTGCACCTTTGTATAGTATGAGAAAATTGTATTTATTTGGGTTTGTGTCCATGTCCTCTATTCTGTACCATTGATCTTCCTGTCTATTTTGGTGCCAATATCATGCCATTTTTGTTACTATTTGTTTGTCATATAGTTGAAGTTCTGATATTGTGATACCCCCTAACATTACTTTTTCTATTAAAAAAAATCTGGGTATTCTGACATTTCTGGTCCTTGAATAAGGTATAAAATTTGATAGTATTTTTTGATGTGAACTTCTTGCTTTGAGAATTTCAAAGTCCTTTGTCTTCCAGGAGAGGCTGGAGGGCACATGCAAATGGGTTTTCTTGTCCTTAAACATACCAGTTTTAAAGTTAAATTTTTTAAACATGCACATCCAACCCTGCAGCTTATTAGTAACCATTGACAATATCGTCTATTTAAATGGTATGCTTATTAAGTGCCAAAAAGTTTCAGTTACCTTCATTGATCTCTAACTTGGTTTATTTTTAAACTCATTTTCTGAACAAGTGAATGGAATTGAGGTGTCACAGGTATATTTCACATCCTAAAAACTATTACAGTGTTGGCCAGCTACTTAAAAGTGGCCTTATGACATTTCTTATTTGAACAAATGTGTTGTATCTTGGCTGCATTTCGGGAATTAATTCTGAATATAGTCTTATTCAGACTAAAATGAACACCCTTAGCAAATCCTTACACCTTTATCATAATTGGCCGGGAAACACTGTTAATTCGTTTTTAGAAACAGAAAATTCTACTCTTGAAATCCAGGCATACCCTAGTGTATAGGTTAAGAGCACTGATTTAGATTCAAAGACTCTCATTTACAAGAAGTATGGCCTTGGGCAAATCATTAAACCTCTCTGCCCACTGTTTTTTTTAATCTTTAGGAAGGGATAATAGAAATACCCTTTGTACAGTGATCATAGGGAATACGTGAATGAACAATTATATAAATCACTTATAAAAGTGACAGCTCCGCATATGGTTACATGTCAGTTATTATTCACGCCTAGAGGGAGACCCCCACATTTTGAGTCTACTTAAGCATCCTAGCCAGGTTTGGCAATTACTAAACAGAAGTGAAATCAACTTAGGCAGGGATGATGTTGGGAGGGTAGCCATTATTCTGCCTGATTATCAGTTTTGTGGTTTTTAAACTCTAAAGGGATTTGGAGTTAAAATCTGCTGAATATACAGCATGGGAATTTCTTTTTTATTATTATCTATGCAAAATTTCAACACCTTATAAACTGCTTCCACTAAAAAAATAAACTTTCATCATAATGCTCTGACTTCTCTGACTTTTTGTAACACAGACATACCTATATTGTTCACTATTATATTCTATAACCAAGAATGATGCCTGGCATATATTTCCTACCCAGTATATTTATGTTTAATAAGTGGATTTCTGAGAAGGAAGCTGTCCTGAGTGGCTGCTAAGAATGTTTATGGAGCTATAGACCCTCCTTTTCACATTTTTTAGTAACATAGCTGTGGAGACTAAAGTATTATAAACATCCTTTAATGTACTGAAAATATTTTGGATATTGCTGGTGGTTACCTTGAGAACTTTTTCCTGAGATGTACTTCTCTATCAGTCCCATGATCATTATTTGGAGTCTAGTTGTCCTTCCATCCCCCAAAACTTTTTTATAATTTGCTAGATGTTTCATATGTAGAATTGATCTAAGCACTTTGAAATTCCACATCCACTGGTAGGTGTCCAATAAGAATACTAGGAATTCAAGGTTTCTATTTTCTCTTTTTTTGTGTGACATTTTCATGGGACTCAGTATATTTTTATTTTCTTCTCAGGTAGTACCACTTGTACTTTCCTATCGTGATTCCTCTTTTATTTTTCTATCTGCCAAACAAGTGTTTTCTCATACACCACCATTTGTATTTTATGATCATGTTCCACCTACCATATTGGTATTGTCTCCTCCTTGTACAGTTGAAAACTTTCTAATAATAATTATATGAGCTCTCAAAACATTAATTTCAATCAATTCTTGATCTCTTCATTAACATTCAGTAAGATTGATGGGAGAAAGTATGTTGTGTTTTGATATATAAATCAGTTTACTTTGATATTACCTTATGAATGAAATTACTTGAAACCTTAACAAATTTCTTTGAAAACACTAAGGATTTAAAAAGTACTCAATGCTATAAAATAATCTTGCTATTTTTTAGTCAAACTGCATATCTAAAAATTATTAGAGTATGCTAAACTATGCTTTTCAAACTTTAATGTACAAATGAACTACTGGAGATTCTCATGAATTAATTTGGAGTATACCAAAGTTATCCATTTCTGACAAGCCCTAAGTTATATTTATGCTGATGATCAGATAACTATTTCACATATAAAGTTTTAAAGTATAGACAGAGAAGTAGATGCCATGTGGGCACAATATAATATAAAATGTTACTGTTTAAACAGAAAATTAAATAATATACACCCTTGAATAAAGTGTTTTTTAAAAAAACATAAATTTCATAACTCCTCCTTTCTTAAAAAATGGCAAAAAAGAGAATAAGACAATAAATGGATTGAAAAACACTTAAAAGAGTGTAGTTGTCCACTTTTGCTACATAGTTAAGAATTAATCACTGGGAGAACATTAACAAAAAATTATGTCAGCCCATTCATAAGATTCTTGTTGTGTTGACCTGGACTCCCAATAAAGCTCTCTGCTTTAGGAAATATAGAAAACATGAACAGCTAAAATTTAATTAGGGCAGAGATATAGTCACAACCACACCTTAAATAAATACTTTGGTTGAAATAGGTAAAATAAATAAGACAAGACTTGAAAGGAGACTCCTGAAAACCTCATTAGCAATCAAAAAGGAATAATTATGGGGCAGACAAATGAGTATGATCAATTTTGGATTTCTAGACTAAATAATTCTTTAATAAGAATTGGGAGGAAAATAAACCTGAATGTGGACAAATCCAACACTCTCTTTTGTGGATATTTAATGTTTTGTAATACCCACTCTTCTAATATTTATTTATTTCTGTAATACAAAGGAAGGAGAGGGTCCAAATTGGTTAAGATGATTTTCTATAATCAAAAAGAATTTAAATGTAATAGATTTGAAAACCTGTGGTTTGTGACATTTCAGTGACAGAATAATAGGCTGGATTCACATTGCATTATTTTATTGGATTACCACCTTACCCCATGAAGTAATTAATTGGAAATTTTTGAGGAAGCAAAAAAGTTTGTTGTAGGTAGGAAGACACTGAATTAGGGATTAATGTCATCTTAACCAGTGCTTCTCAGTTTTAATGTGCATCTGAATCAGTTGAGGATTATGTTATGTTAGTTCTGAGTCAGTAAGTTTAGAGAGGGGCCTAAAATTCTGCATTTCTAACAACATCCCTAGTGATCCCCTTTGTGCTGATCCACAGACCATACTTTGGGTAGCTAGGATCTAGAACAGTGGTCTTCAAATTTCAGTTATTTTTTCTTAAGCATTTAATTTGATTTCTTTTTATTTTATGAATAATGCTGACAGTAACATCCTTTAACAATAATCTTTGTTTACAAGTCTGAATATTTCTTTAAAGGGCTATGTAAATTTCAAGGATTTTTATATACATTGCAAAATTACTCAGAAAATATTGTACTAAATTATACTATCCCAAGTATGTTTTGATCTAACCCATTTTAATCATTTAAATGACTGTTACACAGCAATAGTAACAATGGGGTAAATAACAACTTATACTGGAAAGAGACTTAGTACATTTTCTTGAGAGCAATGTCTCAAAATATATGAAAATTCCTGAGACTTATTCATTTAGCTGGGAAGTTCTCACTTGGAATTTCTTGTGATTGCCATCTGATGAGTGATAAGACTGAATTTGATGTGACTACTTTGTTCACATGTTTAGAAATTTAGGTGGAATAGCTAGAATTTTGGGGGATTTTTTGAATATTTCTCTATCCTAGATATTTTCTTCCATGTGCCTATCTTGGGCTTCCTAAAAGTATTGTGGTCTCAATATTGTAAGTATTGTAGTTGGAGTTTTTATAGTAAAGATTTAGAATATCCCCCAAAATCCGAGGTGTTCAAGTCTTGGTATCCAACATAGCAATGACCAGAGGTGGGTCTTTTGGAAAGTGATTCATTCTTTAGGGTTATGACAACCTCAATGGATTAATTCATTGACAGCTTAATGTATTACTAGGCAGTGGTAGAAACTGTAGGCAGGTGGGACATGGTTGAAAAGCAGATCATGGGTTCAGATGGGTTACTCTTGGGGACTCTATCTTGTCTTGGGCCTTTCCCCCCATCCCCTGCTTTCTGGCTACTATGTGCTCAGAAGCTTTCCTCTGCCCTATCCTTCCACCAAGATTTTTTGCCTTGATGAAAACAAAAGCAGTGGAGTTGAAACCTCTGAATCCATGAGCCAAAAGAATTCTTTCTCATTGTTCAGGTATTTGAGTCACAGCTACAACAGCCAACTTCTTACATGGCTGCTGGATTCCACCAAAGTGAGCCTTCTAAGACACCCAGGTGGAAGCTGCAAGACTAATTATTACTTAGTATTGAAAGTCATTCAATGCCATTTCAACTGTATACTATTTGTCCAAAGCAAGTCATAAACATACTGAGACCTAAGAGGAAGGAACTAAACAGAGGCACAAGTGCTGGGAGATGTGTGGAGGTGGTGTATGTGTGTCATTTGTTTGAATTGGCATTTATTTCAGAAAATTTTTCAACTGTTCATTGGCTATTTGTATATCATGAAATAAGTTCTCAAGTTGCCATGAATACTTCTAATTTACTGCAGAAAAATTCTAAAGAAGGGAGAGTCAGTATTTACAAATTGGTGATCATCAATACTTCTAAGGAGATGATGTGCTTCAGTGACTATGTCAGCCCAGATCATTATCTTAACTTCATGCACAATTCCCAGGTCCTTTAGTATTTCAGGATATATGCCAAAGACTTCAAACTTTTAAAGTATATTCCATTCAACGTAGGCAGTTTTGTGGGTGTCTTTGTGTTTGAAGTTCTTCATCAAGTAAATGAATAATGTTGCTTTATTTACCAGTGCTTATGTGTAAATATTAGCTTGATATGCTCAAGTACAAAGACTTCACTCTTTGTTCTCTCTCTAAAATACCCCTGGGAAAGTCTCTCATATATTTTGGCTGCAGATAAAGAAAGATACCTGCCACCAATATTTTCATTGTCTTCATTTCACACTCTGCTTATAATAAAGGAAATGAGGGGAATGAATAGGTATGAAAACTTTAAATCTTTCTGGTTCCACAACTTTTCCACTATTGCTTTATTCTTTTATACTTTCTGAGGCAATTTTCAATATATAATTTTATGTGATCACCAAAACAACCTGGTGAATTACTTTAGTGACTGGGAAGTTATTGAGGAAACAAATAAGTTAAATCTGGTGGAGAGAATAGAACACTGAATTAGGAAACAAAACCCTGAATTCTGGCCTTTGTTCTTACCACTAATTAATTTGTGACCTGGGATGAGATAGTTTCTCAACTTGAATTTATTTTAATTTTCTTTTTATGTAAAAGAAGAAGATTGTACTGTATGATTTTTGGTTTCTTCCTTCTCTAAAGTCTGTTGTGATTTTCCCATAATTTATAACCATGACCATAAACAGACACATTTTATGGTCAACACACAACTCCATTTTACTTTATGTGCCTTATAAACCTGGATTAAAACCCAAACCTTCCACATTTTTCTGTTTAGCAACAATAATAAAATGGTAATATCTGGTGACAATTTTCAAAGCCAGTCATTTACAGCCCAGTGGTGCATCTCTGACCTGTTTAAATGACAGTTCTTGAACAAGTTTGTTACTGTACTAAGCAGTGATGATGCAAAGAAGAACATAAGTACCTTAACTAAGTAACTGTGTTTAAAGAAACAAAAAAATGAAGAAAATTATTATTATATATATATAAGTAATAAACCAAGTGATAAGTGCTATAGAGATCTACACATTGTAGCTCAGAAGAGGGAAGTTTAACCCATCAGGGAAGAGAAATCAAGTTCCAAGAAAGATTTTCAGAGAAGATAATGTTCAAGCTGAGTCTTGAGTAGAAAGAAATGAAGAAGGAATAAATGGATAATCTAAGTAGAAGCACCAGCTTGTGTAAAAACACATGACAGGAACTATAAATAGTAAAGAATGGTTAAGGCTTAGTGTCTCTATTATTCAACCAAGACATTATATCCAAGGCCCGAGAATCTCATTGAAATACATTCTTGATGTTTCCTTAGGCTGGCAGAGTAACCCATATTCACTGCCTTTTTTTTTTTTTTGAAAAGCTAAAATTTATACCACTGATTTCCCTATCTCACAGCCTCTTCCTCTATAATTAATTGTAATGTGGGCATATGTAAAAGGCAAAGAGAGATTCCTTTAAAAAAATAGGAGCCAATGAAATATTTTTCTGCTCTAACATGATAGGGAGACTCATAGTCACATGTTTGAGGTTAGTCAAAGAGAACAGGATTTGGGGGTCAGAAGACATCAGAGAGTTTGGGGATGTCTGGGGTTAGTGGAGAAACAGGTGTTTAGTGCACAGAGTGTCACAGAAGTATGGGAGAAATTCACGATTTATTCAGGTGCTACAATGCCTTAAGGCAGAGACTAAAAATCCTCACAAATCCTACCTTTTTAAAGGCACAGGAGAGTACAATTTTCTGTCAACTCCATTTTACTTTATGTGCCTTATAGAAGTCTTCTCATTCAGACCACAACCTCAAACAAAACTGTTCCTTATGGAGTATGAAAATCAAATATTCTTGCAAGGACCCTAATGATGTGATGGTACCTGTGGTGTCAACCTTTTGTGTAATAAATTGCAGGATAATCATGCCTGGGAAGATATACACTGTACTGGCTATGGTTACAGTCCCCTATGTACATCACTTTTCTTTCAGACTACTGTATATAGTGGAAAGAAGAGGCCTGATTTCTCTACTTCAGGCCAATGGGAGGTGGTCACTGAGTGTGAAGGAAAAAAGGAGGTTAATGTCTTTGATGGAGTCATGGTTTGCACTGGCCATCACACTAATGATCACTTACCCCTGGAAAGCTTTCCAGGTGAGTGACCTACCAGAAAGGAGGTTGACCCTTAAGCCAAGCCTTTGATGCTGAGGAATAGAACATTGTGGTCTGAATGATTTTTACCTTGGGGTGAAATAAGGCTTACCCTAATTATGCATGTTCCCTTGAAAATTTGATAATTTGTATTATCGCCATTTGGGCAATAAAAATTTTAAAGTTTAGAGGTCTGTGAACAATCATGCCACCACACAATGCCATTTCAGTCAAGGCTGGACTACATATAAAATGGTGATCCCATAAGATTATAATGCGGACTGAAAAATTCCTATTGGCTGAGTAGTATCATAGACATTATAATATCATGGTGATATTGATGTACAAACCCATCTGCATTGTCAGTTGTATAAAATTATAGTTCACACAATTATGTATGTGGTACATAAAAATAATAAACATCCATGTTACTGGTTTATGTATTTTCTGTACTACATTTAGTGTTGAGTATACTGCTTCTACTTGTAGAAACATTTACTGAAAAGCAGATTATCATATTACACCAACTAGCCTCACATGTCTCATGTTTATTGTGGGTATTGATTACATCAGGAGGTCACATCCAGTGACTGGCCTAAACAATCTATGCTTATGTAAGTACTTCTGTGATATTTTCAAAATAATGAAACCAACTTACAGCAAATTTTTGAGAATGTATGTATTTCTGACAAGTAGAACATGATTGTATTTAGTTTTTCAATGACTTTGGTCTTCTTTTTTATTGTAAACAAATGGGATACATGTTGTTTCTCTGTACATGGCATAAAGGCATACCATTTGTGTAATCATAAATTTACATAGGGTATTATTGTTTGATTCATTCTGTTATTTTTCCCCTTCCACCCACCCCTCCCACCCCTCTTTTCTCTCTGTACAGACCTTCCTTCCTCCATTCTTGCCCCCCTCCCTAACCCTAACTCTAACCCTAACACTAAACCCTCCCTCCCCCCATTATGTGTCCTCATCCACTTATTAGCGATGTCATTCGACCTTTGGTTTTTTAAGATTGGCTTATCTCACTTAGCATGATATTCTCCAATTTCATCCATTTGCCTTCAAATGCCATAATTTTATCATTCTTTATGGCTGAGTAATATTCCATTGTATGTATATATATATCTACCACAGTTTCTTTATCCATTCATCAATTGAAGGACATCTAGGTTGGTTCCACAATATGGCTATTGTGAATTAAGCAGCTATGAACATTGATGTGGCTGTATCTCTGTAGTATGCTGATTTTAAGTCCTTTGGGTATAGGCCAAGGAGTGGTATAGCTGGGTCAAATGGTGGGTCCAATCCAATTTGTCTAAGGAATCTCCACACTGCTTTCCAGAGTGGCTGCACTAATTTGCATCCCCACCAGCAATGTATGAGTGTACCTTTTTCCCCACATCCTCTCCAACACCTGTTGTTGCTTGTATTCTTGATAATCACCATTCTAATTGAGGTGAGATGGAATCTTAGGGTGGTTTTGATTTGCATTTCTCTTATTACTTGAGATCTTGACTTTGGTCTTCTTAAGGATCAAAAAGGAAGACTGGAAATCTTACAAAGCATTGGTTCAGATATGAAATTTTTCAGTCATTGAGGAAACAAATATTGAGTTTCTAAGGGTTAAGTGAAAGCTTGAATAATTTAGTTTCAGCTTGGGGCCTTAACTTTCTTTTTTTAAAAAATGCACTTTATGTATAGCCTAGAGTGTACAGAAACATATATACCCCAGTTGAAATGGGAGTATGTATCTAAGGGAATGAAAAGACAAAAGAGAATGGCAGTTTTCTGAGGCAGTTTAGATTTGTGAGTCTGCAAATACAAAATACAAACTACTTACAGTAAAGGAATCACAAGTTACTATTCTGAGGCTACGGAAGAAAAAAAAATAAGCAAAAGCATTAATAAAGACAAAAAGAGCTAAATAAAGGGAGATCATGTGGAGAATATGTGCTTTAAATTCTACAAAAGAATGATTTTACAAATGATATCCATCATATAAACTATCATCAAAAATTATTTTCTGTTCTCTTGCAGGAATTGAGAAGTTCAAAGGACAGTACTTCCATAGTTGAGACTATAAAAACCCAGAGGCATTGGTTGGAAAAAGAGTCTTTATAATTTTTGGATCACAGTGAGATATATATTCTTGGTCAGTGTTTGGGAAGGAAAATGACAGGAAATTTTTTAAAAAGATTGTACAGAACTAAAATGCCACACTAGTGAGTTTGAACTTAATCTTGAATAAAGTGGGAGTGCTTTCAGATTGTGAGCCAGAATGATAAAAGTAAAAAAATATTTTCCATGCCTTAGGTATTCCTCAGCACCAGGAGTGGAGCTTGGATCTGGAATCCAAGGAGACTATGGATATCCTTTTGATGTGGTACTCTTTTCTCAACTTAAACATCTTATATCAAAGATATGTGACCAAGCATTAACAAATACATTTTTGGAAAAAATTATGAAACAAATATTTGATTAGGAAATGTTGGCCTAAATTCTAAACACAGGTATGTTCTCAGGGTGGGAATGGAGTTGGTTGGTAATGGCTAAGATACAAGAACAAGGATTGTTCACACAGGCTAACAGAGCTATCTCTACCTATACATTAAGAAAATCCAGGGAATTTGAAATTCAATTTTTACCTTATCAACCACAGAAGACCAAGATCTTCTGGTCTAAAGGATTTCTATCACTTATTCACATTGGCATTAACCATTTTTTTATTCTGTCAGGTATCAGTTCTTTTCATATTGTGCCCAACAACAACAAACAGGTAGTACAGGGCAGTGCATCATTCAGTCAGTCAACAAATGTGGGGCACCTGTTGTGAGCAAGGCATTATATTGGGCATGAAATAGAGAAAAGACATGATAATTCAAATAATACCTTATCTTTTTTTAAGTATTTTTAAAGATAAGCACAGTGATGAGGTATATGTATTATCTCATTTAACCCTCACAAATGGCCCTGGAGGTCCATACATTTTTTATGTGTATTTTACAGATTAAAAAATTTGAAACTAAGAGAAACTAAGTAATTTGACCAAGAAAAACATGAGTAACAAATGGAAGCCTTCAGAATGGATCTTACCTTAAAAATATGAATGAGAAGACAGACAACAGGATATGACAAAGAAATGCATAGGATGCAGAGTATAAAGAATGAGGTTCTCATACAGCCAGGAGGACCATTGCAAAATCATTTCTATATACTGACTAAATGATTTTTTTCTGTCTAATTTCTCATTTTTGAAAATGTTCAGATCTACAGAAAAGCAGTTCAATAATAAATACATTGAACATTCATATATCTTTTACCTAGATTCACCTATCAAATATGGCAAGATTTGTTTTTCTGTTTTCCTTTTTAGAATATAGGACGATCCAAATATGTAGAATACATACATACTTAAGTACTTTTTTAAAAGTAAGTCGAAATAATTAATATATATCTATGAAAAAGGGCACTCATATACCATAATACAACTATCCCATTTGGGAAATTTAACTTTGATAAAATACATTATCTAAAATGTTGGCATTTTCAAATTTCCACAGATGTCCCAATAATATTCTTTTCTGTTTTCTTTGGGTACTAGGGGTTGAACCAGAGTACTTTACCATGGAGTTGCATTCCCAGCCCTTTGTATTTTTTGAGATAGGGTCTCACTAAGTTGCTTAGGGCCTTGCTAAATTGCCTCAGCAATTTGAAATTAATTAGTGAGATGATACTTGGATGCTGTTTCCCAACAAATTTTTCATTTAGTTATTTAAGCATGGATATCTTTTATAATTGCAAAACAAATTGAGGTATTATGTAATAACAAGAGGTAGGTAAATAGTGTCAGTATGTAGCATTCTAATTTCAATATCTTAAAATAGCATAAGGCACATTATACCTTGAGACCTACACAAAGTCTGATATATCTAGACTATATGGCAAAGGTAGAAAAGTAGTTGAATATGTCTCTAGGTCTATCAGGTAAGAAACTTTTTGTCTGCTCTGATAAATAAAAAGTTTGGAGGGTTGGGGATTTAGCTCAGTGTCAGAGCACTTGCTTAGAATTTAAGCAAGTGAGTAACATAATAATAAATCTGTAATAAAAGTATTATAGAATGACCACAGCACCTGACCCAATAATATTCTTCCTAGCTTTTTATTTCTTTTTCTAAATTTAGGATTCTAAAATCATGTTTATTGCCCTTCTATTCTAAGGCAAATGGTATAGAAGGAAGGGAGCCCTAAAGACCACTGTATTAGTTCAGGGGAGACAGGGAGGAAACAAAACTATTCTCGGTAAACTTCCTTTTTATGGGATAAAGAGCATAGGCTTGGTAAGCAGATATGAGACAGTTTTGTGACTTGGCCATCTATGTAAATTGTGGTACTGCTAGTGAAAAGGAATAGGTTTAGAGAGAAAAAAATAAAATCATGAGGTTGGGATGCAGAAAAGAATCTTCCTAAAGTTTAGAATCAAAGCAAATTAAATTCAACAAATCAGGTATAGTTTTAAAACATATAATATTTCTGAGTCTAGGCCTGGAAGATAATTTAATGAGGACTCTCAGAGCCTACTGACTTAAAATTCAGAAATTAAGAGTGTTTTAAAATTGAATTAAGAGTTTTTTAAAAAAGATACAAGATACTGGAAAGCTGACTTACTTATTTTGATACACTTATTTCATGCTATCCTTATAAAACATTACTTAACTGGTCCAAAGTATCCCAACAGAGTTTATAGAAAGCTATTTAAATAGAAATACTAAAATACTAGGCTCTATAACATTGGTCAAGTCACTTCACTTCTCTTGACTTTGGTTTCCACATCTATAAAACTTAGATAATGACACCTATCCTATCTCCTTCATAGAGTTTGTGTGACTGTCAAGTTAATGCATGAAAATGTAATTTAAATTCTAAATTGCTATATGGATGTAATTTATTACACAGTTTGGGAAATGAAATTCTAAGGCTACCTCTTGGGCCTTTGGAATTAAAAAGGGAACTGAACAGAATATTAACAGACAAGTTCTGCCAGACTTAATGATATGTGGACAGAAAATATTGGCCTATGGCCCTATGATACCACAGAGTGTATGTATTACTTAAGAAACCACCTATGATTTCCTCAAATAAGCCTCTTCTTCCTTCACTTCTCCAGTACTTTTCCCTTTCAGTGACTTCTAGGGTTCAGCTTTTGTCCTGAAAAGTTGATGTAAATTAGAACTGGTATAAAGTAGAACTTTTCCAAATTTCATTGGCAGACTGAGTGGAAACCATTGACATATTGTTTAACCACCTCCACCAGAGCAAAAATTTACTTACATGATTTATTTCTCTCTTTCCCCTTCTTTCCCTCTCTCTTGGTCACTCTCATTTTTCCTCTTCATCTTTATTGGCACTCATAGAGCTCTGAGCCAGCATCCAAATGTAAATGCTAATCTGTCAAATATATAATTTCTGGCCTCATAAAAGTGAAAGGAAATGTGAAGGAATTCACAGAGACAGCTGCCATATTTGAAGATGGCTCCAGAGAGGACAACATTGATGCCGTTATCTTTGCCACAGGCTTTAGCTTTGCCTTTGCTTTTCTTGAAGATTCTGTCAAAGTGGTCAAAAATAAGATATCCCCATATAAAATGGTCTTCCCCCAAACCTAGAAAAGTCAATTCTTGCTATCATAGGCCTGATTCAATACTTAGGAGCCATTATGTCCATTGCAGAACTCCAAGGACACTGGGCCACTCAAGTATTTAAAGGTAAGTGACTATACAAATTTACTACTTAATTACTTGATGATGTTTACTTGTGTTTGTGTACTTACTTTTAAATAGCAGTATGTCTGACTGAAATCTTGAGGTTTGCATAATATCTGGCACAAAGTTATTACTCGAACATTTATTTTTAAGTGACTCTAAAGTAGTAATTTATAACCATAAACATATATTAGAATCACCTGGGATATTTTCCAAACTTAGAGATGGTTTGATCTCATCCCTGGTGATGCTTATTCAGTACATCTGGGTGGGACAGGCATAAGTTTTTAAAAAAATTGTTCCCCAGATGATTACACTCATCTACATTTTGGAAAACTGGAATGTATTTATGAAGTAAAAGAATGCCATCTTTCATTTTAGAGAATGCCTATAGAAATGGTGTGACTTAATTTCAGACAAGTGTTAACTCCTGGTAGGAGATTAGTCCAGAATGTAGAATATTCAACTTTCAAATCCTCATACCCCCTTTATATCCCCTCTTTCAGTTTTGGCTAGGATTACTAGAAAAAAAAAAAAAACTTTGAGGTTTGGGATAGTAGACTCAATATGAGTCAGCAGAGGATAAGGCTTCTAAAAGTCATGATTAAATCTAGCATCATCAAAAAATTATTATGTCCCAGAACACATAATTGTTCTCTAAACTGATAAGACTACCACCTGAAAACATTATAAAAGTGAAACTGGAATTCATTGAATAAGGAGAGAGATAAGAATGATATAAGGAAAGTGAAAACATAATTTGAAATACAGATGAATTTGCTGGAGGAGTGTAGGCTAAAGAAGTTAAGATCTGGGGGAGATCTGAGAGTTCCCTTCAAATATTTGAAGGAATAACCTACTTAGTAGGGCAAAGAGTCAAACTAGAACCAAGGAGTGAAATCTTGAGGGTTGCATAATATCAGCTTAATATTAAAATATAAAAGGCAAGATCTTTTCCTTACTTTGTTTTTCTTAATTTGTTGTTTTTAGATATATGTGACAGTAAGGTGTATTTTGACATATTATATATACATGGAGTGCAACCCATCCAATTTGGATCCCATTCTTGTGGTTGAACATGATGTGGAGTTACACTGGTCTTGTATTCATATATACACATAAGAATGTTATGTCTAGTTCATTCTACTGTCTTTCCCATTCTCATCCCTCCTCCTTTCCCTTCATTCCCATTTGTCTAATCCAGTGAATGTCCATACTTTTTCTCCCTATACTCCCCTGTTATAAGTTATCCACATATCAGAGAGTACTTTGGCCTTTTATTTCTTGGGACTATTAATTTCTCTTTTAAAATATTTTTTGGTGTAGATGGACATAATACATTTATATTCATTTTTTTTTTCAGTGCTGGGGATTGAACCCAGGGCCTTGTGCTTGAAAGGCAAGCACTCTACCAACTGAGATATCTCCCTAGCCCTATATTATTCATTTTTTATGCAGTGCTGAGTATTGAACCCAGGATCTCAAACATGCTAACCAACTGCTCAAACATTTAGCCACAATCCTAGTCCTGATTTATTTCACTTAGCATGATATTCTCCACTTCCATCCATTTATTGGTAAATGCCATGATTTCATTCTTCTTTATGGATGAGTAATATTCCATTGTGTATATGTACTAGATTTTCTTTATCTATTCATCTGTTGAAGGGCACCTTGGTTGGTTCCATAGCTTTGCTATCATGAATTGAGTGCTATAAACATTGATGTGGCTGTGTCACTGTAGTGTGCTGATTTTAAATCCTTTGGGTATAAACTAAGGAGTGGGATAACTGGGTCAAATGGTGGTTCCATTCCAAGTTTTCTGAGGAATGTCCATACTGCTTTCTACAGTGGTTATAACAGTTTGCAGTCCACCAGCAATGTATGAGTGAACATTTTCCCCTACATCCTTGCCAACATTTACTGTTACTTGTATTCTTGATATATTTCTGACTGAGATACACTCTCAGTATAGTTTTAATTTGCATTTCTCTCATTGCTGCAGATGTTGACTATTTTTTCACCATTTGCATTTCTTCTGTGAGGTGCCTGTTTTGTTCTTTTGCCATTTATTGATTGAGTTATTGGGGATATTTGGTATTAAGTTTTTTGTGTTCTCTTTATATGATGGAGATTAATGCTCTGAGGTGTAGATGGTAAAGATAATCTACCTTTCTGAGAGCTCTTTTGATTGTTCCCTTTGCTGTGAAGAAGCTTTTTATATGATACCATTCCATTTATTAATTCTTTAATTTACTTCTGCTTTAGGAGTCTTATGGAGGATGTCGGTTCTTGAGTGACATGATAGAGTTTTGGGCCTACATTTTCTTCTAATAGGGGCAGGGTTTTTAGTCTAATGCCTAGATCAACAAGACCTTTTCTTGGGCAGCCTCTGATATTGTGGGAATTCTAAAAATAATAGCAAAAGAATGTCACATGGCCAGATGGCAATTTGAACAAAGGTGAATGGAGGAGAGTTAAACCTCAGAATAGGAAGAAGCCAGATGAATTTGGAGTTTCTAAAGAAGAAATTCTTTGATCCTATGATTATTATAATAAAATTTGTTATATTTCTAGTATTTAATTAAAACTATTCAGTGTTTTCATTGGAATTGTAGCTTACTGTTTACTAGTGAGATCTTCATTATGTCAGAGGGAAAAATATAGTGCTATAGATTTAATCAGTAAAAAAAAAAAATCTTTCCAAATGACTGACATTTCTTAATTTCTTACATTGTATGCAGTAGGTCATGTACTATTTAAGAGCACTGGACCACCAAATGCAAATAACCCATGGTTGGTTTAATTCTAGTCATATTAAATGGATATTTTAATTAGATCAATTAAGGGAGAAAAATTTATTAACATAGGCCAGAGAATCTTAGTATGCTTGAAGCAAATGGGACTCTTATTCCAGGCCCAAGTAACTTGCTAAGAGGAATTGGAAACATGAGTATTTGGAAAAATCTGCATTATTGGTGTGAGAGTAGGTAATCTGAAGGAAAATGTAGAAATATCACAGCTTCTTATGGTAGCAGAAGCCTAGCGCACATTCTTCCAGCTTTTGCAAAGAAGAAATCTTCAGAAGAATCCCTAGACTTTACCAAACTTCCAACAGAAACCCTGAATTTTTTACTGTAGCCATGGCTTACCTGTCTACCTACCAAATATTTGTCTTTCTCATGCCTGAATATCTTCATTAGTTCATCTTTGACCTAGTTTCTCCTAGTATTTCAAGCCTGTCCAGCTCATTCTGTTCTCTTCTTTGGTCTGTCTTCCCGCTATCAAGTCCCATTTTCCTTCTTAATTCTCTGGAATTATTGCCCTCTTGTCAAGGAAAATATTCCACCCTTTTCTATAACACTGAACCCACATGAGTGAAATCAAGTTTCTTTTTTCTTTGCCTGTTTTGCCAGTCTCACAAGCATTCTTTCATTCAACAACTTTCTTTCCTTGAAAATCATATCAAGTTATACCAATTCTCTGTATTACCAGAAGGTATAATGTCATAGAGTGACATTTAGGTTCTGCCACAGATTGCTATAACCTGTTTTTTCAGGTTCATTTTCTATTAGTCATTACCACACATCAAGTCTTCTAGAAGCACTGGATGACTTACTCACTAAGCAAAAATATAGCAGATATTCTTTACCCAGAGCATTTGTTTCTGATGTTCTTTTCTTAGTATGTCCTCCCTTTACTGTCTGTTTATATAGGAAAACCTATTCATGTTTTCTCACTTGCTTATTAGTACATTGAATGCTCTCTAAATAATCATGTTTATTTACCTTTCTATTCCAAGGTTAGACCAATGCCTGGCACATAGAATATGTCTAATAAATGTCACTTCTAATGAATACAGTGTGGCCTTCAAGCAAATGAAGTTCTGAAATCTGTAGTAGAAACTTCATAAGGTCTCAGGTTATCAAGTGCTTGGCCAATTTCTCTTCATGTTAGAAGGCTTAACTGGTCTGGAAGACCAGCATGGCAGCCATATCTCTTTTCTCTTGTAACATTATACCAAAATGTGCAGGGTGAGTCAGGATTTCAGAAAGTCATGATTACACAAATGCAACATGCCTTACTCTTGAGAGTAGACCTTGAAAGACCCATTACCATAGAGCTTTATTTAGGCTCTCTTCATTCCCACATTGTCTTGGGACCCTTGAAAAATAAATTTCAATTCCTCATTGTTCTTCAACAACATTGTTCAGCAAACATTTACTGATCTCTCAGTATATATGATCTCCTAGGTTAAGAAAAAAAACAGAAAAACAGAAAATCCCTATTTTCATGGAACTCAGAGTCATAGAAGGAAGACAGACAAGAAACAAACATTTAATGTGTTCATTCACTTCACAGATATTTACTGCATCCTAAGCAGGCAGTCTAGTAACAATGTAGAGGAGCTACTATGGGAACAGTGTGCAACAAGTTCCCAATTCTTCCATGGCTATATACTAAAAGAAAAAGGAAATATTGTTATATGAGTGGGAAAATCACCAATATTTATATAAAGTTAGGGGAAAATGACAGTAAATTGAGTTCTGGGTATTACAAGTAATTGAGAATGTTGGGAAATAATGTTATAGGAATTAAGGAAAATGAAGTCAGGGGTATTCATAGAGGTGATATCAAGAAAGTTCTTGGCTGCCATGCAAGAAGTTTTTTTAAATGTATGCTATAGAGAACCACTGAAAGACTTTAACTGGGAGAGGAGAACTCAAATCAGATTTGCAATTTAGAATACATGTTAGAGGAAGTAAAATGGGAATGTCAGCCCAATTAAGACCTCATGAAGCCTTTAAACCAAAGTAATGGCAATGTTAATGAACAGGAGGTGATAAACTTGAGAGAAACTTTATAGGAGCTTTTAAAAGGATTTGGTGGCAGAATACATGTTGGGAATAAGAGAGAAAAGAATCTTCCCAGGTGCTGTGGTCATTATTGTAAACTAGGAATATAAAAAGGGGAGCAAGTTTTGGAGGGAGATAAGAAATATGATACAATATGTGTCTAAACAAGATAATACTGAAAGTTAATGAATTCAAAGAGAACTGCATCACAGAATGTTGTAAATATCTTTGTTCATCAAATCTTAACAGATCTTTGTTATTGTTGTTTATGAACTGACGTCCTGTCAGTCAACAAGAAATAGATCTCCACTTCCTCCTCCTCCATAAAGTTTACTCCCTCTGACATGTATTCTAAATTGCAAATCTGATTTGAGTTCTCTCCCAGTCAAAATCCTTCAGTGGTTCTCTATAGCCTACATTAAACACAAATTTCTTGTATAGCAGCGAAGAACTTTCTTGATATCACCTCTATGAATACCCTATAAGAAGTAATTGAAATATTCTCTCAAAATGTATTTCTTGAGCATCCTAAAAGACCTGTGATTAATTTCAAAGGAAACATTCCCATTCTTCCTCATTGATTTATAAGTAATAATTTATGTAACTAAAATGAGAAAACACATCAAAAAACACAGTAAGCTCTGAATATTAAATTTCTGACTTCTGTGTTTCAGGAGGAGCATATCAGGATATTCAGTAGAGTGTGCATAGAAAAGGGCAACTAGAAAGGTAGAGATCATTAAACCTAATATATAAGGATCCTGTGTTGATTAGCCAGATAATGAGAAGATTAAAGTAGTTATGACAGGTGCTTCTCACATATTTTAAGATCTGTCAGGTGTTAAAATTCAATTCTGTGGCTCCAGAAGGAAGAGATAGTTCCAATGATGCAAGTAGAATAGAAGTAGATTTGGGGGTCAATACAAAAAATAACGTTTCAACAACTGCAGTAATCAATTATATCATCTCCTTAGATGGTAGTGAGATGTGCAAGACCAGAGACTTTTAAGGAGGAACAAGATGATCACTTGATATTGTATTGTAGAAAGAAGGATTGGACTGAGTAAGACACATTCCTGTACTGAAATTCTATATTTCAGAGTTTTATAGAGTAACACTTTAGGATTGTGGCTTAAATTTTCTACATGGCATAGTGCCTACATATTTGGTCATAAGGCTATATATCTGGGCAAAAGGTTGATTGTTTGAGCTAGAGTTTTTTATAGGAACTTAAATGTGATTCTGCCTTTGTCTAGTCATGTCCTTGGTGTTAGATCCTAGTACAGAAACTGTTTGTACATTAATGCTTAAAATTATTTGAAAAGATTGGGTATTATGAATTACACTTGGCCTTATTCCCCACACAAATTCCTATCTAATAAAAGAGGTTAGAAGGTGAGGCTTATCCTGCATAGGACTTTAGCATAAAATGTGATTGAGAATTTGTTTACTTCCTTTACTCTTCATTGTATAAAATATCTTTGTTATTAAGATATCTGTGTAGGTGTGTTTCTCCAGTCCCCTCCTTTTTTGAGATGGTGGTTTATTACATTGCTCAGGCTGATTGAACCCCTGGACTCAATTTATCTTCCTATTTTGGCCCCCCAAGTGCTGGGATTGCAAGATGGGTCACCACATCCAACTTGCCTTTTGACCTTGTATCTCATTTTCCATGTGCTTTTATGACCATTTGTCATTTCCATGTGTCCAAATTTCATTTACCAATTCAAATACTATGTTAGGGAGGAGGCAAGTATTTGTTGAAAAGCAGAGTACAGTAAACATGTTAAGACAAAGCAGAATAAAGTAAGCTACAAGTATTGATACAGGTGAATATTCTTTATCCGAAATGCTTAGGACTAGAGGTGTTTTGAATTTTATGTATTTTTAGAGTTTGAAATATTTGCATATACATAATAGCCTATCTTGGAGATGGATTCCAAATCTAAAAATAAAATTTACTCATTTTTCATATGTACCTTATAAACATAGCCATAAGGTAATTTTATACAATAATTTTAATGTGGCTGTTTTTTGACTGTGAGCTACCACATGAGTTCAAGTGCTGAATTTTCTACTTGTGACATCTTGTCAGTGTTCAAAGACTATTGGGGTTTGGAACATTTCAGATTTCTGTTTTTCCAATTAGGTATGCTCTACTTATATTTTGATGATGGAAGGATCAGGTAATCAAGCAAACTATAATATCTTTGAGTACAGAAAATTATCCTATATTTCCTTGAATTCCTCATAATGCAGTAATTGTTAATAGGATCATTGTTTTTACTGAGGTAATTTACACTCAAATTTTAATTTTTTTCTTTAGGGCTAAAGAAAATTTCCTCAGAAAATCAATTTCAATTTCAATTGAAAATCAATTTCAATCAACAATCAATTTCAACTAAAACTCAAGAGAAAATGGCAAAAAGATAAGAAATTCTCCCAGGATGATGTATGGCAACTTTTTCTAAGTATTTATTAATGTGAACAATATTTCACTACATTTCAGTTTCCTCTTATTAATTTGAGAAGTCTGATTAAAAAGGGAACAATATTTGTGACAACAGAATGGGGAATATTACTAACAGTTTTAATGTGGATGAGAAAGGAGAAAAAACTCAAGAAAAGGATATAAAGACTATACTTAGGACTTAAAAGAAAAGTTAGGTAGAAAAAACTCATGGAGAAAAAAGTTAGATTTGTTATTTAGGGAGGAATTACTTGAAGCAGTAATAGAGCTGCCAAAGGAAGGAAGATAATGTTTTATGAATGATATTTCAAAATTTTTAAGTACATTTATAAATCTGAAGTGACTTCTTTGCTGGCTATCATCATGTGAATAGCACGTGCAGGTTACAGTGGCTTGGAGCATGAAAAGTCCATGTGACTTGGTAAGGTAATAACATCAGCTGGCTGCTTAGTGCTTTGTTGAACAAACTGATTCAGAAGTCCAAACTTCAGCTCAATCCTAGGGTTGTTTTTATTCAGAAAATGTGGAAATTGATTGTTGAAGTCCCCAAATGGTGGTTTTCTGCAACGTACTATACTAGCATAACTTCCTATCTTGGAGGAAGGTAATTTTTTTAATTAAAAATCATATATTTACATATGGCAATGTTATTTGATTCATTGTTAGTACAGCTAATTTTTCTAAAGTAGTTAGCAGCAAATCAAGTTCACTACTGTGTTTTAAAGATCCCCATCAAAGAAGGTCTTCTGTGAAAGACACAACTAGCAGGATTGATAAAGATTTAGTCAGGAAATTCAGATTTATGTGGGAAAGCTCTTGCACAAGAGATTGCACCTCTGTTTATAAAAGGTCATTTGAAATCAGCATTCTCCCCTATTTTAGAGATCACTACTGTATTCTAAATAGTCAACAGAGGGAGAAACAGTGGAGTGGCAAAACTGTGGACGCTGACAGTTTTGCTTCAAGGATTGTACAACACCCACTTGGGGTGGGGAACCAGGCCTTGGGAGGCATGGAGGACAGAGCCCAGGGCAGAGGACTGAAAGGGTCAGTTTAGTGACTGGCACTTGACACAAGAAGTCCACCACAGATGTCACTCATCCTTAGTTAACAAGACTGTGATGCTGAGATTCAGACACTAATCAACCCATCTTTAATTGGAGTAATGGGACTGGTCTGTGATGTTCTTTCAAGGAGTGGAGGGCAGGGTCACAGTTTTAAAATTTTCACCTGGCTTTGATTAAGAAAGAAAGAGCAGCAGCACAGTGCACTCTAGCTAGCTCAGTTTCCCTCTCCTAGATTCTTCCAGAATTAAAGGCACACTGCATCACCCACTCATGGCCTCCAGACCTAGTGACTCACCGTCCCGACTGGGTGGCTCCGAGAGAAATGTGGAGACCCAGGTGCTCACGCTCGCAAAGTTTGTGATACTGTACCCCTGGGTCCAGGCCCACAAGCCGGAGCTCACCCATCTTGCGCCCGCCCACTCTAGGCAACCTGGGTGGCACCCCAGCCTGTACCCACCCTAGGCCACTGAGGAGGCTCCACCGCCCCTGGGCCCAGGAGCAGGCCAGTCCCACCATCTCCCAGTGACCTCTACTTTGCCCAGTGCCCGGAACAAATGCAACTGGAGTCCTGCAGTGCCCAAGATCCCAGGTCGCCTGGGCTGAACCTTGCCCACTGCTGCGTGCTGTTCTATGGGTCTTCTGCCCTGAACTGGGCCCCAGAGTGTCGGCACCACTGTCGATCTGGACCCGCCAGTTCAGGGGGCACCGTGCTGCAGTCGAACAAAGAGTTGAGCAACCCTAGCGCTGGGGGTAGGCCACAGCGGCTGCCCCTCGGCGAAAATGATCTCCGCAGTGGGGCAGCATAACTGAAGAGGGCGTATGGAGCCCTTGATGATCCGGGGGAGACTGTCCAGGACAACCGCTCTGCCCTGACTTCTGGCCGCTCTCATTGATAACAAAGAGCGTGCACCCCACACAGGCGCTTCAAGGAGACACAGCTGCCACCATGGCCCAAGCACAGAGCCTCAGCACAAGCTGCTGAGCCACTGCTGAGCCCGCAGTTCGCCATAGATTGGTGGAGAGAGGCGACTCTGCCCCCTCTTCTATTTTAAAACTCGCCCCACCCGCCCGCCTGCAATTTCGCTGGGGATCCAGTGACTTCCTGTGCTGATTGTGCCCCCTAGGGACCTGAGACGGAAGCTACAGTTGGTGCCATCTGAGTTTGCTCTTGGAGAATATTTCAAAACGTAAATGTTTGCAGGTACTGTCTTTCTGCCCCTCCCTTCCAGTGTCTTTTTTCATGAATATTTATGCAAGAAAAAGTCATCCCACTAGTTTGTTTTTTCATATTTCAAACTTTGTTCTGAATTATCTCAATGGGCTAAAAGCTTAAAGGATTATATTTTACCTGCCCATTAACTGATTATTTGATTAAATTTTCTGACTTTGAGTAAATTTCAACTAAAACATAGGATATTGTTTTCAAAATGTTAAATGCCACACTGAGATCTTTAGGTTGATTTATAAAATAGTTCTTCAAAGGGCAGATATTTTTCAATGCTACTGATAATGGCTCCAAAGAGCCAAAGGACCTAATATCATGCAGAAATTTTTGAGTTTTTTTTCCCAAGAGGTACAGAACTAAAATTTTGTAATTATATTTCATTCAGAAATATAATTGGGTTTCTCTCTGTGTGGGTTCATTTGTGTGTGTATAGACATTGATAGTTGCAGCTTCTGTTTCAGTTGATAGAATATGATAACTAATATTAAGTTAGCATTCAGAGTGATGTCAGATTAAATTTTCACTAAATGAAATTCTAGTGACTGTTGTGATGTCATAAATTACATTAAAAACAACCTTTATCAAGAATTAATTGAATTTTTATTTGAAGCATTCAATGGCATTGATATAAACTGGAATTGTTTTATTATCCGTGAAGTTCTAATAAAACTGCCATATATTGCTTTTGCTTTCTTTTTTACTTAGAGAATTACAGTCATACATAGTAATTTGGTTCATTTAGACAAAATCAAACAAGCATGAAATTTTATTTACTCCATTTTGGTATAGAGTGCCCTTCAGCTTTCCATCTCTCTCTCCCTCTCTATCTCTCCCACTCCCTCTATTCTCTTCCCTCTACTCTATTGATCTTCCTCTTATTTACTTATGTATTTGACATATCACTTATTAGTTCACATTTGTTAGTGCATAAAAAACTTAAAGATAAAAATGGAGCAAAATACATCTTGAAAAGTTATCTTGCATTGAGTTCAAACATCTTTAAACCTATTACTACAGTTATACTTGCTAAACCATGTATTTGCACACGTCTCATGTTTTACACTGATCCTTCTCAAACAGACTTGAATGCTTAGATTTCCTGTGCTCAATTGTTTCACCAATATGGATGGCAAAATTACATCAAAATTTTGTGGGATTATATTTTCAATATAAATTTCATAAACAATAGAATCTCGGAACTAATTTTTCTAATAAGAATGTGCTTTTTCTGAGTTTATCACTGTGATTTTTAAAAGTTGTATTCAAACCACAAAGACAAAAGCATGATCATCCAGTGAATACAGGAACATAGTTTGAAAAACAACTGGCACAAGCAATAGCCATAACAAATTGCCATAACAAGCATCCATACAAATTTGTTCTACTGCAGACTGCTAAGTCTCTACATATTACATGTATTTCAAATATAACCAATACAAATTGTCAGCATTTCCCATTAACCATGGTGGTTTTTCTTATCTTCTATGCTTCAGTATCAATGATGGTCACTAGTTTTTGGTGAAGTGGTTAGCCAGGTAGAAAAGCATACTTAATTTTATTAGAATGCTATCTTTAAAGATGGCAAAGGTGTGGGGGATAGAGATGAATCTTTATGCAAGAAGGTTTAATTTTGGAAAAATAAGTAATAAGAAGGTTTAATTTGGGATATAACAAAGAAAATGATTTCAACCTTTCACAACTAATTCCAGGCCAGGGTGGCTTCTGGTATACCCAAGGAGCAAAGGAATATTTTGGGGTTTAATTGCAAAAATGCACAGATAGTTTAAGTATTTATAAAAAATAATTGGCACTTTTGGAGTTATCTGAGACATAATGAGCTCTGATTGTTGAATGGCTACAATTATTAGACATTAATTATTAAACTTAAAATAACTCAATCTAATCTTAAGGAAAGAGCTAATTGTTTGATAGAGTTGGACTTGCAAGACTGCATGTCAGGCCAGTGGTTTTATTTAAGTGGTGAGCATCTGTGTGGTAGTTTCTTTTATAAGGTGACTTGTGCACACTGCTGTCTCTTCATGGCCTTCACCTGTTGTTTGTCAGTAGTGACATCACGAGTCTATCATGAATGACAATGTTCACAAAGACATTGATTTTTGTGTTTTGTAAATAACCAGGAAATGAGAATTGAATTTTTGATTAAATTTCAGAATTAAATATGCAGTAGAATGCAGTTTACTCAATTAGGTAATAGAGGAAATGGCAGAAGATGAAAGTAAAGCAAAGATATACCAAAACCATCCTAAGTTCATTGAACCATTGATAATGATTTTGTATGATAATAATGAATTAGAAACTGTGCATCTGGCATTGTTCTAGGACTGAGAATACAACAGAGAACAACACAAGAAAAAGTCATTCTAGAGGAGGATGAGCATTTCTTCAAATAACCACACAATAGGTCTAATAATTAAATATGAGGTGCACAAAAAATAAATTGCTTTTCTTATACCTGGTGCCTGAAATCCCAACTATGTGGGAAGCTGAGATAGGATGATTACTTGAACCCAGAAGTTCAAGGTCAACCTGGGGAACATAAAGAGATGCTGTCCCAAAGAAGGAGTGAAAAGCAACTTTTCTGGAATTCTATTCCCATCTGTACTGTACTCAATGCTTTCAGATAAACAACAAAAACAGTTTATTACTAGCATATGCTTACTCTCAAAAGGAAGTGAACCCTGAAGAAACTAATGAAAAGAGAGAAATAAGACCACAAAAGTTATGAAATAAACTGACAAATATAATACACTAGGGTTGGGGATGTGTCTCAGTGGCAATGCACTTATCTAGCATGTGTGATGTCCTGGGCTGTCGCTGGCTCTTTCCGGTACAAAATCCGAGGACATTTGTCACCACTTGCAGCAACAATTCACACGGGTCTTATGGGTGGTGGACTGGAAACTGAGCTAATTCTATCTTCCTCTTTAGTGCGCTGGTTTCTTGTTTATTTATGGAGGATAGAGGAAATGAGGCTTACTTGCTTTGAGAGGAGAGAGAGAGAATTTACTTATCAGAGAGAAGAGACTTTGCTTAAGAGAGACTTTGAGAGAAGGACAGGCTTTGCTTAGAGCTTAGAGGAAGAGAGACTTGCTATGCCTCACTTAAGGTCTGCTGCTTCTTACTGGTGTGTCCTGCATCCTGTGAACTAAGGGTTCATCTACCTAAGGTGCTTTAGTGATGTGTCTCAGTTCTCTGCTCTGCGATCTGCCTTCTGCCACTTTCTGATACCTGCTGTTTCTATCTGCTAGCTGCTGCCTGCTTCTTCTTCCTTTCTGCTAATGGCTTCTCTGCACTTCCTTCTGCTAGCTGCTGTGTTCTTCTTTCTACTAGCTGCTGTACTTGCTAGCTGCCGCCGCTTTTCCCTACTAGCTGCTGCTGTGTGTATCTGCTAGCTGCTGCGTGTTCCGCTGTCTCGCTCTGCCTACGCTTATATCACCTCCAGGAGGCGGAGAGCTGGGCCACGCCTCTTACACAAAGATTAGCAAGATGCTAGATGTCCGAGGAGGCACAATTAGGAGTGCTTGAGAACACATGCGCATACACTGTGTGCGTGGACGATAAATCACCTGAGTGTGCTTAGGTCAATTAACCTCCTTGCTGCCGATGTGATCAGGTGCTGTTCTGGCGCGGTCAACATGGCACAGTCCCCAACACTGGGCACCATCATGACATGGCAAAAAATGTAAAGAAAAAACATAAAAGTACCATTAGTGAAAATATGAAGTCATAATTAAAAAATAAGATGAAGTAGAAAGAATAGCAGAGAGTAACCAATATACATTGAATATTATTAAAATGGACTTAAAGTATTTTTGGAATAATAAATAAGCCAAAAACAATAAAGAAATTGGAGTGGCAGTCACAACTGCCCTCCACCACACTCCCATCACACACCCCACTCCCCAGTATATGTAAATACTTTACAAATGAGTTCTAATGAAACCTCAGAGAAAAGAGTGCATCCTGTCAAACATTTCTCCTATATTAGCAAAGAGAGAATGGTATGAAAACTTTATGAAGTTAGTGTAAATAAAATGCCCCAATAAGAGAAGGTCCAAGCACCTATGTCCTATCATTACCACCCAACTATCCTGGAAATAAAAGTGTTCATTGCCTTAAATGTGGGAAGGGGCAGGAAGAACAGGTGGGTCATTTTTTGTTGTCTTTCAGAGTAAACCATGAGTTAGAGTGAGGACCTTGTTGACTCACCTTAGCACAAACAAGACCACATCAGAATTCATAATTCATATAAAAATACAAATCCATATAAAAATAGTTACCTCTCTATAACATATTCAAAAATCAATTCAAAATGGACTGAAGAATTACATATGAAAAACAATATAGAAAAACTTTTAATTGAAAATATAGGAGCTGAAGAAATGGCTTCTCTTGGAGAGCGCTTGTGTAGCATGCGCAAGGACTGCAGTTCAAATCCCCGGTCTCTCAAAAGGGAAGACAATATAGAAAAAGTATATTTTGGGTCATTTAATCTACTCAAGCCATAGAGAATACTCAAGTCACACCAGTCACATGGACTGGTCAAGTCATTTGGGCTGCTTAGATCATTAAGTAACAGTGGTCCAACTAATGATTTTAATATAGCCTTACTGCACTTCCACTGAGGCTTATTTTAAAATGGACATGTTTTTCTTTACCTTTTCACACTCTTACCCTTCCTAACCTGAGTGGAAGAAGAAGATTATCTTTTCCTTGTCCAAGGCCAAGTTATCTGTATTTGAGCACATAACCAACAGAGGAGTCAAGTAATTCAGACTTTGGGGATGGCACAAAATTGAAAGAATGTCTTGCCCCCAAACTAGTAAGTGAATCACAGTAGCCTACAGAAAAGACCTGGATTGTAGCCTTTAAATGAATAACTCCTTCAAAAACTCTCTGTTCTCCCTGATAGGCAGAATCACAGCATCTGGGACAGGAATTCTCTGTTACTTCATTGCATGTAAAGCAATAAACCTTATTTTTCCTTCTTTCAAAACTCTATTGTTTTTATTGACTAGGCACTGGGAACAAGAACCAAGCTTTCAGTAACAAGCTCCACTGTCTATAGAGGATACACAATCATAGTTTACCCAGGTCATAATGGCTACTTATAATGGTCATAGTGACTACTCACATTTTAAAGGTCATGGAAGCTACTAAGGTCATTTCACAAAGAAGTCCAGAAAGGATTTGCAGGTAATAAAGACTGAGTTGGTCATAGACTGCTGTTGTGTCACAGAGGCTATCTGGGGCATAGAGGTTCTTCAGTGAAAAAGATTGTGGAGGACATATGGACTACAATGATCATAAAGGCTACATGATTCACAGAGACAACTCAGGACACAGATATTCCAGAGGTCATGGAGTCCTTTAAAGGTCATGGAATACATACATGTAATGAAGGCTACTTGGATCACTTCATTAAATCAGGACATAGAGGATGCCCAGGCAATAGGTACTATGAAAGACACAGAAGGTAAGTAGTCCATTCTTGGTATGGAAGTCATAGCAGATATTCAGGACATTTGGGCTACTCAATCCATAGAGAATATGCAAGTCATAAAGATCATGTATGTCATACAGTATAATCAGGCCACAGAGGCTACACAAGTCATAGGGGCTAATATGTTTATTTAAGCTACTCAATGTAAACACGCTACATAGTTCATCAGGGATAATAGTCATTTCTGCTACTCAGGATACTGTGGGTATGAAAATCATAGAGGTTGCATAAGTTCAAGATGCTAAGGTTTTTTAAAACTACTCAGTTTCTAGAGGTTATGCATGGTACAAAGGATAGGCCATAGAATTGATGCACATCATACAGGCCATAGGGTAACAGAATTTATGCATGTCTTAGGTGCTACTGTGAAAAATGAAATGTCTGGTGATCCTCTTTCAGAATATAGCCTTATTTGGCTACATTTGTAGGCATTTTAATTATAGCCATTCCCTTTGTCTGATCCAATTTTAAAATTAGGGAATTGCATAGATTACAACCCCAAACTCATCCAATCAGACTGAAGGGTAATAGTGCTCAGGCACTTTTTTTCCTGAGTGCTGCTGCCATTTCCCTGAAGCTTTCTCTTGAGGCCCAGATGCCCCTGCAGTCACTGCCATGGGTGCCTGGAGGTCTTCTCTGGGTGTTGATGCTGCTGTTGACACTGTCACAGTCGACACGGCCCAGAGGTCACTGCTGCCCTCATCACTGCCTCAAATGCCTGGTTGCCATCTACACTTCTGCTGCTGCTGCTGCTCCTGCTATCACTGACACTGCTCTCACCACTGCAACTCCCAGAAAGTCACCCGGAGTTCTCTCTGGGTGCTGCTGCAGCTGCCAGCCACAGCCACTGCTGCTTCCACTGCTGCCATAGTTCTCACAACTGTTGCCAACACCACTGATGTCTGCAGCTGCTGCTGACCCCCTGGTTGCTGCCACCAATTTCTGCTACTACCACTTCCACCACTGTTCAGAAATGTATTGCCAGGGACACTACAGGTTTGGTTGCACATGTCCACACCCATTTTGAGATACTGGCCACAGCATATTTTTGTGTGGAGTGGCAATAGTTTGCTTCCACTGCCATTTTGGGGTACACTGCCCCAGTCTGGGGACAATAGCCAGGACCTGGAGCTTCAGTGCCAGGTTTGGCTGTAACTGGGGTTACAACATAAAAAATTAAGGGAACAAAACACCACAAACAAAGCAAGATTCCCCAATAAGAGAAGCCACTGACAACACAATAGAATAAATGTCCAAGAAGTTTAGAATGTCCTTAGTCAATTTGATCTGCCAAGTACAGGATGGTATACAGAGTTAAATCAAAGAGAAATACAAGAAGTAAAAGATCAATAAAGAGTTAGAGATTGTGGAAAAAGCAAGTAGAAATCCTCAAAATGAAGGAATCAATCAATTATAAATTAGTCAATTGTAAATTCAATGGAAAATATCACACACATCTAGACCATTTGGAAGACAGAACTTTAGACAATGAAGACAAAGTATTTAATGTTGAAAATAAAGTTGACCACCCAGTGAAGATAGTAAAAATCCATGAAAAGAATTTTGAAAAATCATGGGATTAACATGAAAAGATCCAATAAATTCTGCCTATCTAGGAACATATGAGGTCTTTCCATCTTCTAAGATCTTCAATTTCTTTATTTTTTTGGTGTTCTATAGTTTTCATTGTAGAGATTTTTTACCTCTTTTGTCAGA
Source organism: Sciurus vulgaris (assembly GCF_902686455.1). Taxonomy (NCBI): domain Eukaryota; kingdom Metazoa; phylum Chordata; class Mammalia; order Rodentia; family Sciuridae; genus Sciurus; species Sciurus vulgaris. The sequence goes on from NW_027632437.1 coordinate 4,478,447, forward strand.
TTGATTCTCAAGTATTTTTTTGAAAAATCATTATGAACAATGTAGTGTTATTTCTCTCTCAGTGGATTCATTACTGATGTATAGGAATGCATTTGAATTATGGGTATTGATTTTATATCCTGCTACTTTGCTGAATTCATTTATTAGTTCCAGAAGATTTTTGGTGAAATTTTTAGATCTTCCAAATGTAGGACCATATCATTGGCAAATAGTGATAGTTTGAGTTCTTCTTTACTTATTTGTATACATTTAATTTCTTTCTTTCAGGTCATAGATGCTTCTCAGGTCATAGAGGATACTTGGGCAATAGAGGCCAAACAGGTCATGAAGGAGACTCCCAAAACCTCCAAATTTGATATTCAAATACTCAACAATGGGTGTAGCCCTCTGCCTGTGAACCTAAAATACTGACTCCAACCTGGTGCCAAGGAACTTGCTCTCAATGATAAACTTTTCTCCACCTTCTGGCAATTTCATGCTCCTTTGTTTGAACAGTAATGGTATCAGGATATCTACCACAGGTATTTTAATTTTATTACTCTCCTTTATTATGTGCTAAAATATTTTATTTCAGCCTACCTCACTTATCCTTCATTCATTACATGACATCCCAGTCAGAACCAATCTACCTCTTCCTCAGCCTGAGCAAGAAAGAGTAAGCCCCTTGTCAAAAAGTTGTACCTGTTGAAAACTAAGTTGATGAATGTTAAGCTACATGTATTTTGCAATTTTGCATCCTGGTTGTCCCCTAATTCTGTTGAAATCTTTAGCTTCCTTACTACCAGTGTTCTAGAGAGGCAATTCCATTAGTGCAGTCATTGGTTCCTGAGGTGGGACAAATCTATCCAGTCATTTATCTAACCATGGTAATTTTCAGTGCTCTAAATGTGGTAGAGGATAGCCACCAGAATTGTGGGAACTTGGGACATAGTCCTGGATACTTTCATAATAATTTCTTTCTGGAACAAGATCATGTCAATTCCTGAGAAAAGCAGTTCTCATTCATTGGATTTTTCCCCCTCCTTCCTGCCTGGAATTACACCTGGCAGTTTATGTTGGACAACTGTAATCCTGGTGATCTTCTACTTCTTTAGTGATAACTTTCCTATGTTTTGTTAGCTTCTCCTAGTGTTATTACAGATGAATACCCTTGCTGTGTTTCCTGGCTCCCAAGGTGTGACCAATTCATATACTTGTAATACTTTCCAGGAAGGGTAATTTCAATACTATAATGTTAATCAAGAAGATGGATGCATGAAATCCCTTCCTGGGAGAAGGGCAGTGAGCTTGTTTAACTAATATTCAACTCATATACTGGGGCCAAGCCATGAACACACCATAGAGATAATGTTCTTTTCTTTCTGAAATTTCATTATGCTGTTCAGTTCATAAAACTCACGCAGTTCTTAGGGGCTGTACAGGTCCTAAAAGTTATGCTGGTCAAAGAGGATAGTCAGGTTTTAGAAAGTACATTGTACATAAAGGTTAGTCAGTTAGTAAAAGCTATTCAGGTCATCAAGATAAGGATGACCAGTGACTTCAGAACACAGAAAATATGCAAGTCATACATGTTACTTAGGTAATAGGGGTTATGCAGATCACAGAGGATACCCAGCTCACAATGGCTGTTCAGATCATAGAGCCTACCAAGTATTTAGGGGCTACTAATTAAATATCTACACAGGGCATGAGCCTTTGGAGTTCATAAAAGTTGTCATGATTATATAGGTAATAGATGCTTCATGGGTTATAAATGATATAGGGTCATAGATGTTACTCATACTGTAGAGAATATGCAGGCCATAAAACCTTCTCAATTTTTTTAGGCTGTTCAGATCCTAGAGTATACACAATTCATAAGGGCTTCTCAATCCATAGAGGCCATTCAGACTATTAATACTACACAGGTCATATGGGTTACTCAGTTCATTTAGGGTACTTAGACCAGAGAGAATATGCAGGACAGGGAGTCTATGGTAGGTCATGAAAAACATACATATTACAGATAATATAGTACAAGTCATAGAAATTTTTCAGGTTATAAAAACTTCTGAGATTATAATGACAATTCAGGTCTTATAGGCAATGCAGGTGCAGGGGGCTTCACAGATTATAGAGGCTCTGAATGTTATTGTGGTTACATTGATGATAGAGGCTACACAGACTCTAGTGGCTGCATAAATCGGAGGTTATGAGAGTTGAAGAAGCTACTTAGGTCAGAGAGTAAGTAGTAAAAATCATAAAGTCTGCAGATATCATAGAGTCTATGCAGGTCAAAGAGATATGCAATTCACAGAGGTTAACAGGACCTAGATACTACTCAGGCCAGGTAGATTACTGTGCATATAAGTCCTATACAGGTCAAGGAAGCTACATGATTCATGGAGGCTACAAAGTTCAAAGTGCCTATTGAGGTCATTTATGTTTCTCAGCTCATAAAGTTATGGAGGTCATAGAGATTGTTTACACCTTAGAAGATACACAGGTCATTAACACTGTGCAAGTCATAGAAGCTATTCTGGCTACAGAAGCAGCACAGGTCATATGAACTTTATGATAATTTGGGTACTCAGGCCATAGAAGTGGTACATGTCAGAGGGTATATGCAGGCAGAGACCCTGTGCAAATTATAGAGTTTATGCAGTTCATAGTGTCTATGAATATTATAGGGCATACTAAGGTCACTTAGACAACTAAGTCCATAGAGGTTGTTCAGGTCTACTAGGCTACCCAGGATATAAATACATGCAGGCAATAGAGGCTATGCTGTAGAGGACACCCATGTCATAGAAGTGATACAGTTCACAGAAGCTACTCAGACCATACAGACTACATATGCCATAGTGATGATACTGGTCATAGTGAATATGCACTTCATAAAGAATATTGATGTCACAGAGGCAACTCAGGACACAAAGAATACACAATTCATATCAGTTACTAAGCTCATTCATACTTTTTAGTCCAAATAACCTATAAAAGTTATAGAATTTACAAAGAAATAGAGACAATTCAGGGCATAAATAATGCACACATTATAGAATGTACTCAAGTCATAGAGAATATGAAGGTCATACAGGTTAATCCAGTGATAGACACTATTGAAAACTTAAAAACTTTGCAGGCCATAGGTGTCATTTAGGTTATTCAGACTACATTAGCTACATAAATCTTAGGTGCCACTCAGGACACAGAGGCTTCACAGGTAATAAAGGCTGTGCAGATCATAGAGGCACCATGGGTCATAGTAGTTCCTGAGATCATAGAAATTATACAAGCCATTTAGGCTAATCAGGCCATATAAGCAACACAGGTTTTAGTGGCTGTGTACACCATACAAGCTATGCATGTCATGAGTCATACACATGTCCTGGACACTACATAGATTGTAGATGCTACATTGACCATAGAGTTTATGCAGATGTTATATGCTTCTAAGTAATAGAGGTTATATTGGCTTCAGATTGACTCAGTTCAAGCTGTATGATCAGCTTAGAGGTTTAAGTGAAAAATTGAGGTTTTTCAGGTGATAAATTCTACACAAGTTATAGGAATTATTCAGGACATGTAGGCTACATAATTTATAAATGATATAAATATTATGGAGAATACATTAGTCACAGATAGGGTGTAGAAGTTTCTAAGAACACAGAGAATACACTGGTAATTAAGGAAATCCAGGCCATAAAAAAAGATTCAGTTCATAGAGTCTACACAGGTCAGAGAAGTTGTGTTACTGAGAGAGACTACTCAGTTCCAGGATGCTACTCAGGTATAGAGTATAAGCAGACAAAAGAGATTATTTAAGTCATATGTACTGCACAGGTCTTAGGGGCTAATGAGGTTGTAGAGGTTTCATACGTCATGGAGGATACTTAGATCAAAGAGGTTATGCAGTTCACAGAGGCTACTCTAGTCATAGAGGGCACATAGGCCATGAAGGCTACTCAGGACCTAGAGTCTTTTTATTTCACAAAGTCTGCAGGGATCACAGAGGGTTTACTGGTCAAAAAGGTTACTAGGTCATAAAGGTTGTGCCAACCATAAAAGCCACTCAGGTCAAAGAGAATACCTGGACTATAGAGGTTACAAGAACATAGAGGCTGTGCAAGTCAGAGGGGCTACAAATATCATATGGATAAAAAGGTCAATCATGCTTCTAAGGTCATTATCCTACATTTAAGTGTCTCAGGCCATCATGATTACACAGGCAATTGAGTGTATGCTGGTTAAAAGCTACTATGTCACAAAATGTATATAGGTTATAGATGCTACTTAGCTGATAGAAGAGAGGCATGTTATAGTGGCTAAACAGTTTACAGAACCAACTCTGGACTTAAAGGTTATACAGTCCAAAGATGGTACTCAAACTAGGCTACTCAAGGGCATAGAACACACTTTGGCCACAGAGGTATGAGAAGTCACAGAGGTTACGAAGATTATGAAGGCTACTATAGCCATAAGAGGGCTACAGTACATAAGATTTTTCAAGCCAAAGAGACTACATAGGTACTTGAGGCTAATCAGGCCATAGAGATTATGCAGTTAATAGAGACTCTGTAGGCCATGGAAAATACTCAGGCCATAAAGGCTACATAGTTTATAGAGTCTAAGTAGTTTATACAGCCCATAGACTTCAAAGGTCATAGTGGATACTGTTTTTTCTAGAGAATACTGATGCCAAATAGGCTACACAGATTATAAGAAATACACAGGTCATAGAGGCTGTGCAGGCAATAGAATTTATTCATTCCATAGATTCTATGCAGGTCATAGAGGTTGCACTACTTATAGAGTCTACTTAGGTCACAGAAGGAACATGGGCAATAGAAGTGATACTATTGAAGTGAAGTTACACAGACCATAAAGGATATACTGGCCATAAAAATCTTCATAGTCAAAAAGAATATATAAGCCAAAGATAAGACAGAGATCACATAATCTACTAATCCCATAGAGTTACAGAGGACATACGGGCTTTTTTTGACAGATATTTTATAGTTAATAGAGACTAGTCAGTTAATAGAGGCTAAGTTCATAGGCCAATAAAGTCATAGACACTTGCAGATCATTTAGGTTACTCAAACAATAAATGTTACATAGGTCATAAAGTCTACACTCTTCATAGGGGCTACTCAAGCACATAGGCCCTGTGGATCACAGAAGCTACTGAGATCATAGAATTCACTAAGGTTATTTAGTCTATTAAGGTCATAGAGGCTAAGAAGTAATTTGGACTACTCAGTCCATCTAGGGTACAGAGGACATAGCACCTTCTATGGTCATAATAGGTGACACTGGATGTGAAGTCTATGCAGGTCATAGAGATTACTAAGGTCATAGAGGCCACACAGTTCCCAGAGAATACTCAGGGCATAAAATGTGAAAATTCAGAGTGGATACTGAAGTAATTGAACTTTTTAGACCATGAAGGCTATGAGATGCATTGAGACTATGCAGGCCATAGAGGCTAATAAGGCCATAGATTAAAAACAGGTTATATGGACTATTCATGTCCTACAGGTTACTCAGGCATAGATGCTATGAAAGTCACAATGACAACACAGATCATATAGGCAGGTCATTGCAGATAGGCAGGTAATTTATGTTACAAAGATCATGAAGGCTATCCTGGTCATAGAGGTTACACAGACACTATGGCTAAGTAGTACATAGAGGTCAAGGCTGTGTAGGCTATTCAGGGCATAGAAGCTATGGCCCTAGCTCTAAGGATATACAGACAAGACATAACAAAGAGGCTAAATAAGGCATAGAGATATATCCTAGATGTTGCACAGGTTATAATGTCTATGCAACCCATTTAAGTCACAAGATTTATAGATGTTACACAGGTTAAAGAGGTTACTTCATCCATTGTGGAATTGGAGGTCTTGGAGAATATGTAGGCAATAAGAAATTTGCTGAACTTGTGCTGTAGAAATGCCAGGAGTCCTGTGACAGATGACAGTCCTGGCACAGATGCTGTGCCAGTCATAGAGGCTATTCCATCCAAAGGTGTTATAGGTAATGATAGCTGCCCAGGGCATAAAGGCTGTGTGGGTCATGGAAGAAATACAGGTCCCAGATGTTACTGGTCATAGATGCTAAACATTCCATACAAGATTTAGAGGCATGAGATAATAGTGGTTATACTGGTCATAGGGGCTGTTCAGCATATAAAGGGTACACAGGCATAAGATTATTCTCAGCCCACAGATGCTACATAATTCATAGGAGCCACTTATGCCAGATATACCACATTAGTCATAGAATATATGAAAATTGTGGAAGACATTCAGTTCATACATGTTATACAGAAAATAGAGGCTGCTAACACCAGGCAGACTATTCCAGAAATAGAAGTTGTTCAAGCCACACATGGTATGCAGGTCATAGAATTTATGGCTACTAAGTTACAAAAGGTTACTCAGATCATGGGGCTATTCAGGCCAAGAACACCTTCTAGGTCATAGAGGCTATTCAGGTCATACAAGCTACATAGGCCACAAAGGGTTCTCAGGACATAGAAGCTACATAGGCCATAGAGACTTTAAAATGTCCTAGAGAGTTTATGCTGGTGATAGAGCCTACTCAATCTACTCAGGTCACAGAGACTACCTAGGCATAAATGCTACTCAAGCCATGAGATTTATACAGGTCATAAGGGCTACTTAGGTCCCAGACCTTATAGATGTCATGGAAGATAGTCTGGTCATAATAGTTATTTGGGTCATAGAGGATACACAGCTTGTATAGTCTACACAGGTGTAAAAGTCTTCTTAGTTCATTGAAGATATGAAGAATACTTGGGCTACTCTGTTAATAGAGTGTAGGCTGGTAATATGGGTAATTCAGGACACAGATATAGATAGGTCTAGAATCTGCACAGGTCAAAGAGGACTTTCAGGACATAGAGGTTACTCCATTCTTTGAGGGTAAGCAGATAACAGGTTTTAATTAGTTGAGTTAGACTACCCAGTATATAAGAATATATACTGTATACAGGTTACTCAGGACAGAGAAACTGTGAAGGCTACACAGAATGTACAGGAAAAAAAATGTGATCAAAGAGTAAGCCATATTATCCATAAAGTCCAAGAAGGTCATGGAGTCTATGCAGGAAAAAGTACCTGCAAAATAAAGGCTATACAAACCATAGAGGTCACTGAGATTTTTAATCCTACCCAGGTCTTACTGTCTATTCAGGTCTTCAAGGCTTTACAGGACATAAAGCCTAGAGAGATCACAGAAGCTGTACAATGTCATAGAGGTTATTTTATCATACAGGCTATGCAGGTATTGGAGGATTTTCAGGTCATAGAGGAAATACAAGTCATACAAGGTTCAAAATAATAGGGACTGTTAAGTGAATTTAGTCTAATAAAGCCCTACAGGCTAGGAATATCATTTAGGATACTCAGGTTATAAAAGACATACAGGTCACAGAGGATATACACTAATAAGGCCATACAGGGTAGGCAGAAAATTTTCTACTTATGAAATAGATGCTATGAAGGCAATAGATTCTACTCAGGCTACAAAGTCTTCAAAGGACACAGAGGCTACATAGGTTCTAGAAGAAACCAAGGCCATAAACTCTTCTCAATTCTTAGAGACTACACAGGCCAGAGAAGACACTCACACCATAGAATCTATTCAGGATACAGGTAATGCACAGGTCATAGGGAATATGCAGATACTAGAGACTACTCATGCCATAATACCTCTGTAATTGATAAAGGCTAGCAGCTTACAGAGGTTATGCTGGCCACAGAGGCTCTGCATATAATAGGCCTACTCTGGAAATACAGGTTTTGCAGGTCACAGAAGTTGAACTCATCATAGAGGCTACATAAGTCAAAGAGGGAGTTATGGTTTGGATGTGAGGTGTCCCCCAAAAGCTCTCATGAGAGACAGTGCAAGAAGGTTCAGAGGAAAAATTATTGGGTTGTGGGAGTCTTAACCAAATCAGTGAATAAATTCCAGATGCGATTAACTGAGTGGTCACAGAAAGCAGGTAGGTTGTGGCTGGGGAAGTGGTTCATTGGGGGCATGGCTATGGAGTATGTTTTATATCTGGAGAGTGGAGTCCCCCACTTTCTCTCTCTCTGCTTCCTGATTTTGGGATCTGTTCCCCTCCACCACCCTCTCCTGCCATGATATTCAGCCTCACCTTGAGCCCCAAGGAATGGAGCTAGCCTTCTATTGGCTAAGACTTCTAAAACTGTGAGACCTCAAATAAGCATTTTTTCTTCTACAATTGTGTTGGCCAGATTATTTAGTCACAGCAGCAAAAAAAAGCTGACTAGAACAGAGGGCACACAAGGCATAGAAGCTACTGAGATCATAGAAGTTTTACAGATCATAATAAATATGCGGGTAGAGGAGCTACTAATGTCATTAAGGGTAATAAGTCCACACAAGTGAGGGAGATAATTTAGGCTACTTCAGTTAAAAAGGCTAGTCAGGACATACAGGTTACTCAGGTAACATATAATACAAAGATCAAAGAGGCTACACAGGGCATAGAGACTACTAAGACCACAGTAATTACAAAGACTGTAGTAGTTACAGAGGTTTGATAAGATACTGTGATCATTGAAACTACTCAGGCCATAAAGTTTATACAGGTTATAGAGATTGCACAGATGATTGAGACTATTCAAGAATTAGATGCTATGCAAGTCGTAAAAACTAAAGAGGCCATAAAGGCTTATCATGGCATAGAGGTTTTGCACAAAATACAGGTAATTCAGGTCATAGAGGCAATTCATGCCATAGAGCCTATGCAGAACATTAGAGCTACTAGGTTTATTTAGGTTTTTGAGCCCATAAAATTTGGAGAGACCATAGAGGTAATAAAAGAAATAAAAGCTATGCTGATAATGGAGATTTCAATTGTCATAGGGGGTACTAAAATTATTTGGGTTTCTTAGGCCATAAAGTCTACACAGGTAAATAGAGGCTACTCAAGCCATGGAGTTACTGGGTATAGTGCCTTTTTAGGTAATCTAGTAAACTGGGCAATAAAGCATATGGAGATGATAATGTCTATGAGGTTTATAGAGGCTATATTAGACACAGAGGTCAGAAATATCACAGAGGCTACTCAGATCTTAGAGTCTAGACAGAAAGTAGAGTCTACACAGGATGTAGATAGGTCATAGAGTCTACATGCTCATTGGAATTACTAAGGCCATTTAAGCTAATAAGTCCATACGGGCTAGGCAGGAAATACAGATTCTGATTGTAAAGGCTAAATTGGTCATACAGACTCTTTAGATGATATACAATGTACATTCTACAGAGGCTACACAGTGCAGAGAGGCTAACTAGTCCATATTGGCAGTGAAAGTATTAGTGACTACTGAGGTTATAGGGACTACTGAAGTAATTTAGGCTATGAAGGTATTAAATGCTATTCAGGTCAGAGAAGATACTCAGGGAATAAATGATTCATAGGTTATATGAACTACTAATGTCATAGAGAATTGACAGATTGGAGAGGTAACTCAAGTCATTGAATCTACCTGGGCCATAGATTTTCACAAGTCTTATAAATTACTGAGGTTGTTTAGGCTACTTGAGCCACAGAGTCACAGATCATAGAGACTACTAACACCATGTAAGCTACACAACTCAGAGTGTCTATTCTGAACACAAAAGCTACATAGGTCTTAGTGGTTACTGAGATCAGAGAATACAGAAATAATTTAGGCTACTCAGATCATAAAGGTGACAGAGGTCACAGTGGTTTCATAGCCATAGAGGCTAATCAGGTCATAGAGGCTATACAGATCCTTGTGGCTCTGCAGACTATAGAACCTATGCAGGTTTACTGGCTTCAAAGTCTTAGAGGTTATGCTGGTCATACAGACCACTCAGTTCATACTGTCTACTCCATTCATAGAGGAAAGCAAGAAGAGAGAGAGAGAGAGAGAGAGAGAGAGAGAGAGAGAGAGAGAGAGAGAGAAAGGCATTTTAGGCCACAAGTGCTATGCAAGTCATAGGGACTATTTGATCTTAGAAGCTACATGTGTCCTGAAACCTGAAGGATACCCAGACCACAATTGTTTCTGGGCCGATAAAGACCATGCCAGTTACAGAAACTGCAAAGTTCATAGAGGCTATTCAGGCCTTAGAGCCTATACAAGAGATTCAGGCAAAATATGACATAAAGACTACAGAGATCATAGATGCTACTCAGGTCATAGGCCATATGCAAACAAGAGAAGTTACTCAGGTCATAGTCATATACACTACTAATTTGATGGAGGATATACAGGTCATAAAGTCTATGCAGATCATTTAGGTTACTAAAGTCATACATTTAGGCTACTCAGGAAATAAAGGCCTTGCAATTTTAATAGCTACTCAGG